>NC_092676.1:20015536-20318566 GCF_964355755.1 Antedon mediterranea
TGCCGGACTGGTCTCTCAGTCACGGTTTACTGCATATTCACCGGTCAAGCTGAAAGCAGGCAGCAGTCAAGGGTCAATTAAAGTGCAAATTTACACCTACTTATTAAACAGAAAGTCATTAAAAATTAAGTAAAACAACCCTTTAAAGTCAATATAATTCAAACTAGTTGATATTCATGCTTTTAAAGTTACTTTTGTTATAAGATGGTTATACCGATTTTGTCTGAATAGTAGAATACATTGGGAAAATATCAGTGTTATAATACATATACCATAATACATTTTGTCCTGGTAAATGTTGCAGTATACAGTACATACCACAGTGGTTTAAATACTATATGTACTACCACAGTGTTATCATGTGCCACAGTGTTACACATACAGCATGGTGTTACACATACAGCATGGTGTTATACATACAGCATGGTTTTATACATACACAGTGTTATACACATTACTACTGTGTCTTCATGTACCACTGTGTTTTTTCTCATGTAATAGTGTTATACATGTACCACAGTGTTATACATGTACCACAGTGTTATACATGTACCACAGTGTTATACATGTACCACAGTGTTATACATGTACCACAGTGTTATACATGTACCACAGTGTTATACATGTACCACAGTGTTATACAGTACATGTACCAGTGTTATACTAATGTACCATTAAAACAGTTATCAGTGCTGTAATACCAGCTAGTGTTCCTGGTAAAATGTACCTTAAGCTAACTTAGCTAATTTGTTTAAAAACTGGTGTGGGAAAATAATATACAACTCTTATTAAAGTTTGGTTTGAAATCGGTTACCAATACCAAGTGCGAAAGCAGAGTTAAAATCAATACTCTATACTTGTCAAATGCTATAAAACGACAGTAAAGCCCAAAGTGCACTTCATACTGTATATAATGTATACATCTGCAAAACCAAATCAGAAATACTATTTTGAACAAATGGATTGAAAGTGATCGAATATACATGTCCTCACATCAATTCAATAGAAATGTTTGTTTTGACAATCAGAGAACTACTTTTGTTTTATAATTTAAAACAATTACAATCTGAGTATTTATCAAATTTAAAGCACTAAAAATAAATTGAATATAAAAATAATAGTACAGTATAATTTATTATAAAAACAAAACAAAATTAAATAGACCTAATTTTTTTAGAATGGTATAAATAGCAAATTAGGATCAGAAAACAAAACATTATTTCTAACACAAAGTATTGAAATGAGCATGTTATTAAATTTATTTTCCATCCAACGTGAATTAGCAAAAGGAAGAGTTTAATGATTCGATACCATGATTCAATTTGAACTCATAACTAGGGAAGTGGTATTATTGAATACAAATTATTATGGGTATTACTCTATGTAGTGGGTTCTGTGGGTTCTAAGATCCTGTGTGACGTATCAGGTCTATTATATCCTTACCTCACCATTCTCACACCGCTTTCACACTACCAAGAAAACAAACTCTCGAGTTTACAATTCAAACACACACTTGGAAGCACATCATACAACACCCCAGTGTGTGTAAACCCTAAGTTTTGCTAGGCAGTGTGAAAAGGGTATTAGACCCTATCTTACCTAATGGGTGGATACAAATAGGAAACATATTTGAGAGGATAACAACACACAACTACAATAACAATCTGATTAAAACTCAAATGTTATGCATCTGCAAACAGATTAACAAACCAGCAGAATTATAGATTGCCAGAAACTAATCCCTATCAATCCAAGTCTCTGGGAGAAAATGAAAAGGAAACAAACGAATGTATAGATAGAACATTAACATCACCACAATCTCATTGTGTGCAAAATCTACTATTAGTTTTAACCGGTTTGGACTGGCTTCCTCAGAAGACCTTGATCTTATAACAAGTAAATCCCATTCATAGGAAACCAGACTGAACTAGAAAGAACACAAGCAAAGTACAGATCATTTAAAAATGGATTTAAAACCAACTTGAAAGGGGTTTGACAGTAGACCAAAATATAAAACTTGCAGAGCTATAGGATTAATATAAATGTAACAAAACGGAATCCTTAACAAATGCAAAACAATCGCATTTAATGATGCTATGAAGACAACCACATTTATGATAGGCCTAGAGGGAGTTTATCCTCAGAAGGGAACCCAAACAATAATGCATCATGCCAAAAATATTTAGTGTACAACAAGTAATGAGGTGCCAACATAAAAAGAATGGATTCAAAGATCCACAAGATTAAGACAAAATGCATTAATAGCAAAGTGTTACCATATATCTCTTAATGTCTCTATATACACCATGTTATCATTACGTTATATTTTATATATATACTTATATACTGTACAAATCATTGGATAGAATTTATCGTCATAAAAGGCAGAATACCTGACATTGAAACATATTGAGCTTAACTTGACAGGAAAAATAAATCCAACTGAAATCGTTGTTAATTTGATTTGAGTTTGAAATGGTTAAAGATTGAGTAGCGAGTACGGATTTATATTTCAAAGGTTAGACTTAAATTGTGCATAATAGGGCATTCTTAAAGTATGGAGTTGTTTTGAATATTAACATTACTGTATTGAAGTATTAATAGTGCTTAATACAAAAATTGCTTAGAAATTCAATGTGACCATTAAAAGGTGTTTATTTGTCATATGAATTATTGTGTGTAGAATAATATACTGTAGGAAAAAATTCTATTATTTCAATGTCTGCGAACACAGTAAAACCCCTATCAAGGCACATCATCGGGACCCAACAAAGTGTCTTCTAAATAGGGGTGTCCCCTGAATAGAGATTGGCTGTAGTGTTCAAACATAAATTTCCCCTCATGCGTTTTACACATAGTGTCTTCTCAATAGGGGTGTCCTCTGAATAGAGATTGGCTGTATTGTTAAAACATAAATTTCCCCTCATTCGTTTTACAAATAGTGTCTTCTTAATAGGGGTTGACTGTAGTGCTAAAACATAGAAGAGATGTAGATATGCAGATACCCATTAAGCTCTGTATTAGTACATCATACAGACATCAAATGGTTCCTATTGTCTTTTCATATGGAAAGAAAAAAGTGCATTTTGAAAAAGAGGAAATGACTATCTATTGTCCACTGTTATTATACCAGTGTTTTATACCACCCAAATTATTGCTTTTTCCTGACCAATATTATTTACAGAGTTTATTATATTGTCGCAACTGTACACAATAGCTTTATTTTCTGAATATATAATCTTAAGGTATGTAGGTGAGTTTATATCATTCAAGGAGGCTTAAAATAATAGGCTCAAGTGATTCGCAATAAGGCCACTAAACTGCTAAACAACATGCATAGACTAAGGTATACAGGGTTAGGAATCAACATTCTCCCAGCCCCTCATCACATTGTCCAACTTATCCTCCTTTCTGTTCCTTTTTTTTATTTTCTATAATGTTTACTTCATCTCTTCCTGTCCTTTCTACTCTTCCTATCCCTCTTTCCACATAATCTCTACTTCCTTTCTCATATTACTTCTCCATCAATCATTCCTGCCATCTTCGTTCCATTCTTCTACCTCCCGCATCATCCCCTACTCTCCCTTCCTCCCATTTCATTCATTCTTACTTTTCTCCATATCAGCGATATTCTCCTTTACATAGATACCTACAGTCACTAAATCATCTCCTATTATTATCCTCTTTTCCATGCTTTCCAACCTTTGATCCTAGAGCAAGCATGGGAAGACAACGCAAGGCATAATCACACTGTTTTACTTTACATCACGATAAATTTTTGCCAAAAATACATTCTTATTTATTCATTTATTATCTATATACATATATATCATTGTTAACGTTTTCTTTGGCAACAAAAACAACAACACAGTGATAATATTAAGCCAAAAAACAACGCAAGTGCTCAGGATTTAGGTATTAGGAGTGAGGCTTAAGTGATATAGAGGTTTAACATGCATTACAGGTATGTTTTAAATTCATTTGAGTCCTTCTTGATAATCTGAAATGGTAGCTGCCTATAAGCCAGCTATTTTATATACAAACTATGGCTGATGTATGGATCACTTCACAGATAATCTGAGATAACTAGGTCATGACGAAATCGAATCATGACCCTAATCATCTCATAATGATCATCTCATGATGATAATCAGAGCATGACAACAATCAGGTGATCATCTCATGACTATAATCAGATCATAACAATGATCAGGTGAGCATTTCATGACTATGATGATCACCTGATCACGGCGACCATAATCAGATAATATCAGGTGATCATTTTATGGTCACCTAATGACTGTGACTAGATCATGCGATGATGATAATGATCAAGGATGATCATGTCATGATGATTATGATGACTAATTATGATGATTATAGTAATTATTGCATGACGACAATGATGACGAGTAAATTCTATTTATGATACTACTTATGTTAGTAACAATTATTGATAATGGCGATGATTAAAGAGATTGATTTTTAAATATTATTTTCAAAGCAGTATCTAATATTTAAATACACACTTTCTCAAGTATCTAATATTTAAATACACACTTTCTCAGATACATTTACATATTAACATACCCAGACTGGGTAATAGTCCAACATATCCAAGCCATGGATTCTAATGAATATATTCCTAATGTACAAAACGCTGACAGAGCCTGAGAAAACAAAAACGACAAACATACGACGACGACAACAATGATTGCATTGACTAATAAGAAGGAATGATGCTGTCGACCAATCACAAACTCAATCTTCTTCACCTGACTTGCATAGACTATTCCACGAGATTTTCAAGACAACCGTTGTGTAACAATATTACAGACTGAGCAAAATTCTAAAGCTCTGTCTACACTATCAAACAAGTTTGACAAAAAAAGTGTGATGTGCCCAAATATGGTAGTGATATGCTTAAATATGGTAGTGATATGACATCACCATGTCCATATATGGGCACATCAATCTTTTTGCCACATAAAGTTTGATAGTATAGACAGAGCTTGACTCCTATGATATGTAGCTCTGTTTTATATTTCTGACTTCAAGACATAACGTAACCATTCAACCATGTATATCTGCCTTCCTTTATAGCAGTTGCAAATTGAGCTGTCTACATTATCAAATTTTATGTGACAAAAAAATGGGATGTGCCCATATTTGGACATGATGATGTCGTATCACTACCATATTTGGCCATATCACTACCATATTTGGGCACATCACACTTTTTTTTGTCAAGCTAGTTTGCTAGTGTAGACAAAGCTTAAGAAACAATATTCATCAACTATATTGATCTATTGTCACATATGTTTAAATAACAATTGAACATAGTTTACTCATTCTTGTTTGTGGTAAACATACATAAAAACATCTGTTTTCCACTGAATGCAGTGAATTTACACAAATAACACATCTTTTTCACTCAAAACATTACACATGACAAACATATAGATTTTTGAAATGAATAATTTAGTGAGAGAGAATAATTTTAAATGCTTTTTTATGCTAGAAAAACTTCATCTGTTAAGTACATATTAGTTTCGTTGGTGGCTACCGTCTACCTGAAATTGTTTTGGGAAACAAGTGTTGATAACCGGTTAGCGTTTGCGCTGCGTTGCACTCCCCGTTGTGTTAAGCCTTCGAAACGTTTGAAAGTATAATTAATAAAGACCCAATCTTTATAGTTGTCATCACCTTCTTTAGGTACAGGAGCAACTGAAATAAAAAGAAGAAATATACAGAACATATGAAACAATAATAATAAAAGTGTAAAAGATGATGATGTTGATAATGATGTTATAAAAAGATGGTAAGAAATATAGAGTGATGAAGATAATGATATGGATGATACTGAGATAAAAAGATGATAAGTATGATGATGATAAGAGAGAAGATGATTATGATGATAATTATGATAAAGTGATGAAGATAATGATATGGATGATGCTAACAATGACCAAGTTGATGAAGATGAAAAAGATGGTAAGAAAGATAGAGTGATGAAGATAATGATATGGATGATGCTGAGATAAAAAGATGATAAGTATGATGATGATAGAGATGATTATGATAAGAATGATAAAGTGATGAGGATAATGATATGGATGATGCTGAGATAAAAAGATGATAAGTATGATGATGATAGAGATGATTATGATAAGAATGATAAAGTGATGAAGATAATGATATGGATGATGCTGAGATAAAAAGATGATAAGTATGATGATGATAGAGATGATTATGATAAGAATGATAAAGTGATGAAGATAATGATATGGATGATGCTGAGATAAAAAGATGATAAGTATGATGATGATAGAGATGATTATGATAAGAATGATAAAGTGATGAAGATAATGATATGGATGATGCTGAGATAAAAAGATGATAAGTATGATGATGATAGAGATGATTATGATAAGAATGATAAAGTGATGAAGATAATGATATGGATGATGCTGAGATAAAAAGATGATAAGTATGATGATGAGAGAGATGATTATGATAAGAATGATAAAGTGATGAAGATAATGATATGGATGATGCTGAGATAAAAAGATGATAAGTATGATGATGAGAGAGATGATTATGATGATAAGAATGATAAAGTGATGAAGATAATGATATGGATGATGCTGAGATAAAAAGATGTTAAGTATGATGATGAGAGAGATGATTATGATAAGAATGATAAAGTGATGAAGATAATGATATGGATGATGCTGAGATAAAAAGATGATAAGTATGATGATGAGAGAGATGATTATGATGATAATTATGATAAAGTGATGAAGATAATGATATGGATGATGCTGAGATAAAAAGATGATAAGTATGATGATGAGAGAGATGATTATGATGATAAGAATGATAAAGTGATGAAGATAATGATATGGATGATGCTGAGATAAAAAGATGTTAAGTATGATGATGAGAGAGATGATTATGATGATAAGAATGATAAAGTGATGAAGATAATGATATGGATGATGCTAACAATGACCAAGTTGATGAAGATGAAAAAGATGGTAAGAAAGATAGAGTGATGAAGATAATGATATGGATGATACTGAGATAAAAAGATGATAAGTATGATGATGATAAGAGAGAAGATGATTATGATGATAATTATGATAAAGTGATGAAGATAATGATATGGATGATGCTGAGATAAAAAGATGTTAAGTATGATGATGAGAGAGATGATTATGATGATAAGAACGATAAAGTGATGAAGATAATGATATGGATGATGCTAACAATGACCAAGTTTATGAAGATGATGGTAGAAAGTTGATAAAACTAACATGATGATCGATTTAAATACTGTTTATTAGCACTATTACAAAACAACCACATACTGAACTAATAAATGATTCTTTATTTAATAAGATATTGCACAATGTAAATGAATACTTACGTGGCTTGACCTCAATATCTGGAAAGCTATCAAAATTTGAGGTATCATCAAGACCTTTGACATCAATTGCTATAGGCGACGGTCGTTCACGAATGTGCTCCCAGTCAACCCCTTCAAAAAATGGATGACTCTTGATTTCATCAACTCCATTCTTGCCGATGCGATGATCTGCTTCACAGCATAGCCTATTGGTATAATGTAGATGATATAAAAGTTTATTGACATATCCAACAACAGAGGGCCTCCTTCACAATTCACAAACATCTATGAATTTTTCCTGACTACATTGGGCCCGTTTCTGCTGCCAACCCAAAATATACCGTATATATACCGTATATGAAATTCGTGCACCGTTTTCGCTGCACATACTTCGTGGGTGGGTTGTAAAAAAGTTGGCTTTCATTACCCAAAATGCATTTCGTGAGACGGAAGTATGGATTGACCTCGTGTGAGTGAGGTTTTTACAAAACAATGATGGTTCTCAAAACGTCAAAGCATTGCTTTCTATTTTAAATCTAATGAGTAGAAGTAGCAACGAATTTACACCGCACATACAAGCACAATCTAGAAATTTCACTATAAATAAACTCTGTTATTCAAATTGAGTTTATATTATGCTATATTATCCTATATTGCCGTTTTAATTTCCATTTTCTATTATACAGTATTTTACCATGATTTTACATCACGTTGTGTAAGAACATTCGATTTATTGTAATTAAAATCTTGGTATCGCTTCTGTTGCCATGCAGTCTTCCCCCAACCTTCGCTTCCCCCCACAATTGAATTGCAAAAATAGTGATTTGTTCGGTCCACAGTGACATTTTGATCTGTTGCTTGCTTTTACACGTGTGTTTCAACTTTCAATGCAGCAGAAAAACCAAAACAAACGCGTCGCGCTCTGTTAGTTTTTTACCTCGTGTCATGAATTCGGGTCACATTTACGGTATATTTTGAGTGCAGCAGAAACGGGGAACGAAATATACGGTATATTTTGGAATATACCGTATAATATCCACAAACGATGGGGATATTTATGCAGTATATATACCGCAAATATATACGGTATATTTTTTATGAGACCCATTTCTGCTGCCAAAAAATATACCGTATATAAAATATACCGTATATATACGGTATATTTTTGGCAGCAGAAACGTGGCCATTGTTGACATGAAGAAAAGTTTATATTACATAGATGATACAAAATAAATTTAAGTTGATTTTGCAGGTCCTCTATTTTATAACCAGCCTTTGGCCTGGTGACAATATATGGTGACACTGGATTTCCTTTTAGGTAAGAAAAACAATTTAAAAAAAAATAAATATTTGTGTATGTATTTAACTACTACTATTAAAGTAGATTTGTATCAGGTTTGTATCAGGGAACCAATTTTAATTGGACAGATGTTTGCTCTCCTCTGAAGTAATTGTATTGTACACATTGAGAACACTTTACAATAAAATTACACAAACCAGAAATGGTGTTGATAGTCTATAAGTGCTAGCTTACCTGGATAAACCGACAAATGCCATATTTCTCCTCAAAGAGCGATTTATACTCGAAAGTAGAAAATTCATTGAACACCCCTCTCTCTAAATGGTACAGTCCACTAACCTCAAGTGGGAACATCCCTACAATTCACCATCTTAATTACTTTTCGAGACATGAAAGAGTAAACATGTCTGACAAAGAGCTTGCAATTCACAGTGAATTTGCTGTTTGCAAAGAAAGTTACTGAGATTGCTACTACATGCGCACGAAGCTAAGTAGTTGTTCTTGTTTAGAGATTCATTGAAATATGGCATTTGTCGGTTTATCCAGGTAAGCTAGGCACGTAATAGACTTAGGAAAGCAATTCTTGAGACCCACCCAAGTACAGTATCAATGCCAGGCTAGTGATCTGGAGGCAGTAGGTTAGAGTTTCACAAAGGATGACTTGCAAATTTGATTGTATTCTCAATGTACTGAGTACACAACATAGAGTAGGGATAACATGTGACTAATTAAATACTGTATATCTTTATTAACCTTAAAATAAGATCCTTTGCTTCAGCAGATATCGGATTTTCTGGCGGGAAGACGAGGGTATCTTTCCAGTTCATCACTTTATGGTAAGTTTCTTGTGGTGACTCTGAACAGAATGGCGGAAATCCTATTAACATCTCGTACATAATTACGCCTAGTGACCACCAATCACATGCTTGCGTATAACCAGTTTGTAGAAACACCTCAGGTGCAATGTAGTCTGGCGTGCCTACAGTAGAATATGCCTATAACAAGAGTAAGATGTTAGATCAATTCATTAAATCAGATGACAATAACCTATTGAAACTAGAAAAGCGTTTGATAGCGGTATGGCGTAGTAACAAATGCTGGACTAGCATTAAGAGGCATAGGTTCGAGACGCATCCTTGTCGTTTCAGTGGTGTAATGCAGGGGTAAAGGCCCTGGTTTAGCACTCCAAAAGGGTCTGCTCATTCTCTGGGGCCTGGGTTTAGCCATAGCAACTGCTCATAGCTATTGTGTCATTTGTATCGATGGGATGAAATATTCTTATTGCCTTGTCCTTCGGTAGCATGAAAATAAAAAGTAGTGGATTGTCATTCGGTGTGCCTTGTCCTTCGGTAGCATGAAAATAAAAAGTAGTGGATTGTCATCCGGTGTGCTTACATGGTCCTAGACTACGTCGTCTGGGAGAACAGTCTTGTACAGAAGGGGTATACTGTATCACCCAGTATAAATAAGAAATAAATAAAAATATAAATTTTGCCTTGTCTTTCGGTATACCAACATGATGTAAATAAAGAACTTTTGAAAACAGTAGTGGATTGTTTTCCGGTGTGCTAACACGGTGTAGGCCCTCTGGGAGATTAAAAGGTGTCACCCAGTATAAATAAAAAATATATAAAAATATAAATTTTTTAAAATCTTTTAGAAGGAACCTTTCACATTCAGACATTGTTACAAAAATAATAACAGTTAATATTATCATGAAGTTTGTAAGTAATTTTAATATGAATAATGAATTGAAATGACTAAACAGCATATTTAGTGAGTCATAAACGATGAAAATAATGCGCATGGTGCTCTTCAGCCTGAAGTAAGATAGTACTATGAAGACACATCGATCATGGGAATCCAACCTGGATGATTTATGTGTCATTATCTCTAATTCCAACAAATCCAACAAAAGAACCAAATCACATGTTTCCCCCATTAACATTCAGAATAGTTTTTAAATACAAGCTTTAATTAGACTTAAATATATCGGTTAGTTGTTTATGTTGCATTAAATGTTTTCATAAATGAGTTTTTTTTTAGTGCGGACTATCATTCATTTAATGAAATATCAAAATGTTTGTGTTTGTATACAAGTTTTTTTTACGCGAGCAACATTGGTTTGATACCAGTTTCCGCTTCACAACCTTCAGTGTAAATCTCTCATCTCATCATTTTTTTAAATCTCACCCGTTTTTTTTTTACGTTTAGCGCGGTGAGCCATCAGCAAACAGCACTTTATAAATGTTTATTATTGTAATATTAAAAGAAACACAGGATATCAGAGTATTTATAAATAAAACTGTTTTCTCATTCTTACTCAATCTTTATCGTTTCAAATCAATTATTTAATTTTCAGTATATCACCAGGCTGTTCACAATTAATAATCTGCGTCTCTTTGTGGTGTATATAATAATAATATATATAATTTTTAACAATATATGTATGTATATAATAATAATATATATAATTTTAAACAATATATGTACGGAATTTTAAAAGTCCTCGATAACAAAAAATAAACAATTTGAAAAAATAAAGGGTGATTCATTCATTCATGAAAGAGATACAATAATGAGTACATACAATAGCGAGTTCATTTCTACTAGTGATAAATGATAATTTATACTCAATTCATCCTGTTTAATTCCTCTACACAGGAAGTACATCGTTGTGTACATGTTTGTATTCTAATAGATGATAATTACAGGGTGATCTGTATTTGTAATGAGGCTCGTAAATGATGAGGCGGACAATCTTGTAGATTCTGTGAATGAAGAGTTTGTTTTGTGTTTTTGTTTGTTTTATGAGATGAATAAAGAGAAGTTGTGTTAGTAAAAATAGTTAGATTTTTACCAATGCACGTCGATTCCTCTTCCATGTTTCCATTTTTCTTTTTGAATCTAATGGCTTGTTTGCTTGCACAGCTAAAAAAAACAAAATAAAAATAAATTCACAGCAACATAGAGAGTAACGATTGTTTGTATTTTTGTCACCTTTGTACAATTAATTGAAGCCATAGCGATAAAGAACATATTGTTTATTCATTTAGGAGCCATACAGTAACGCCCCCCCCCCCCCACCACACATAATGGGTTGTTATTGTTTTTGTGGTTATTGCCCTACATTCTTTATCACACAATTCAAAGAAAAATATAGATATAAGTATAGTACAGTAGTAGTCATTTGGGACAACGCTATTTAGGGGACACGTTCCTGTGAAATGAATGAGGGGAAATGTATGTTTTAACACTACAGTCAACCACTATTCAGGAGACACCCCTATGAAGGGACTTTGTTAGGTCTTGAAGGTGGCCCTTAAAGGATAGCTCCGGGTTTAACATTTCTAGAACCTTTGCAGCAACATTGTTGATATCCCAATACTTACTTAATTCTCTTGGATTTGCCCGAGATAAGTCGCGATAAAATTCTGTTCTATGTGCCTTTTTTAAACCTGTACACAGTCCAAAATCTGATAACTTAATATGACCCTGTACAAGAGAAAAAAACAATGATTTAGTATTGCAAGGAACTAGACTTTAAGCTGTCTACACTATCAAACTAGTTTGACAAAATAAGTGTGATGTGCCCAAATGTAGTAGTGATATGCCCAAATATAGTAGTGAGATATGACATCATCATGTCCATATATGGGCACAGAGCTTTACAGATGGACACTATGCATTTTCTTTGGATGAAGAAAACCCAATACAAGATTTGTCGTCAAACCAAAGAAAAAGCAAAGACTATAAATTAGACAGAATTTTCTTTTAGCAAATATTGATCAATTGGGGTTAGTTCAAATTTGGCGTACATATAAAACTGATACGATTCTAGAAAAATAGCCATATATAGGGCATGTGGCACAGTGGGTTAGATCGTGAGTTCGATTCCAAGATTGTCGCATTACTTGTATCCTTAGGCAAGATATTTACAGTACCTCTCTTCACCCAGGTGTACAAATGGGTACCTGGTACTGTATATGTCAAAACACAATTGCGCTGATTACTGGCTGCAACATTATGGGAGTATGTTTCCATGTGTGTTTGACCCAAAAAATGACTGGGGTAATAATGTGAAGCGCAGATCCAAAATGTAATACGTAATCAACCAATCAACACATTGGTTGCCAGACTTTTTTTAAGGTCATGTATGCCGGAACAAGTTATCAAAAACAGAGAATTAAACTCAAAATTAACAATCTTCTCAGCACTACACTGTGGAATTGTAATGTCCAATGACGTATACATGCGGGTTAACAAACATTTTAAGTAAACCACTGTTTTTGACGAGCCTGGACAAAACAGATATGACGAGTACACTCGTCGCTGGCAGACAACATGTTAAAAAGCAAGGATAAACTCGTAAAAAAACTTACCGTAATATCAATAAGAAGATTATCAGGTTTGATATCTCTATGTATAAATTCTAGTTTATGTATTGAGTGAATCGCTAATATAGTCTCTGCTATACAGAATTGAGTACACTCTTCAGAAAGAGTGTCCCTCTTAATTAGTAGTGTCATCATATCACCTGAAAAATACAAATGTTCTTTTGTCAAGATTTATTATGAATTTTGTGAACATTGCTAAATTGGGAACACGTTATAATCAACCATATCTTATCATCTAAATATTTCTTTTTTTTTAAAAGAGAAACTATAGATGGTATTGATATTCCTGCATGCTACCGTAAAACAGATCAGATACGAGATATGTTTATTTTACTGTAAGTAATAACATGTTTTTTTTTGTATCCTGATATGATAAACAACTGTGTTTTTTTTATTGATAAATTTATAAAACACATGCATTTTAAAATACTCAATACATTGTGCATGTCCTTATCCTTGGTGGTAGATTTAATCAACAACTTATATTAAACCTAATCTCTGATTAAAAGACCAATGTAATCTCTTAAAAACTTATCATATTCAAAACAAAAACATCAATAACGGCAATATGAACGTCTTGCATTGAATATAATGTTCGCCAATCAATATAATTTTATTAGCAATATTTCGTTTTCGGTAAACGCCTACCTAGTAAAAATACCATTCTCATCAACATATGTTTCTGATCGTGCACAGAATTAATTTTTTATTTGATAGACATGTATTGCGCGTCAAGAAAACGAAAAGGTCGATAATGTCAGTTTCAAGATAACCTGTTGGCTTAGGATAATTTAAGAACTCTGAAATAGTAGAAGGCAGCTAAAAGTGGAGACAACACCCATTATTTTTGTGTAAAGAGTAATATCTTGGTACATGGGACCACCAGCTTTACATCTTCTCCGAAGGATGCAGCTATAATATTAAATGATTTTCCTCATAGACATGACAGCACAGTTATAACATATTTTAACACATTAGTTTACTATTCTACCATATCTCTGGCTTTATGTGTAGTTGTATACTAATATTAAAATAACTCATTTCAAAGTGTTGAAAAGATGGATATTTTCACAGATAGCACTGATATCAAGTAATAATACTATTGGGATCAGCATTTAGTCAAACACTTTACTTGCTGAATTTTTTTATGAAATATTATACTAGCAGAAGCAGTAAACAGTTTGCTAGGCCAGCTTCTTCACTTTGTTGTGTGGTGTTGGCTAAATTTATTTCAGCGGAAGATGGCGGCTTGGGACGGTTTCGATCCAAGTCGGCCCTAAACCGTCTCGGCCAAAGTCAAGTCGGCCTCAAGTCAACTCGGCCTCAAGTCAACTCGGCCTCAAGTCAACTCGGCCTCAAGTCAACTCGGCTTCACGTCAACTCGGCTAAAAAATAATCGGTAAACTCGGCCCCGTTAAAGTATGGAACGCAAAAAGTGCAAATGAAGGGGATTGATAAAATAATATTTCATCACAATTTTTTAACTATAAATAATTCTGACTTTTAATGAATATTAATATTTAGACAATAATATATTTAGCAAAAAAATAGGAATGATTTCACCAACTTTCCTTTATTAATACGTTTAATAAAATTTCAAATTGCACAATTGAAAACAATTCGTAGCTGCGCCTCCCTGCGCCTTTGGCAGCTTTTTCGATATCTACAACTGCTACGTGTTTTCACTGACCGGGGTATTCCCCTTTTTTTTAAACGCAAATCATGGACAAAAACGATGTACAATCATTTTTTCTATGGCCAAATGGTGGAACGTAGGCCTCCGTCTTCGATTTACTAAAATGCGGTACCTGCACGTGGGTACTTATATTCATATTGGCAATGAGTTCATTTTTTTATATGATATTATTTAATTATATTTTTTTTTTTATTCATTTTTTTTTAAGCGTGGATAGTAAGAATCATAATAATATTAAGCACTTTTTGCATTCCATACTTTATTGTGGCCGAGTTGACCGATTAGTTTTTGGCCGAGTTGACGTGAGGCCGAGTTGACTTGAGGCCGAGTTGACTTGTGGCCGAGTTGACTTGGGGCCGACTTGACGTGGGGCCGACTTGACTTTGGCCGAGACGGTTTAGGGCCGACTTGACCTGCACCCCTTGGGACACCTTCTTTTGTCAGCTGAGGGGCCTAGATTATAATCCTGTTATCCGCCATATTGACAAAATCATCCACCTTAAATCTTGCTATATTATTATATCTGGGTATATTCAAGTACACTACATTAAAAGATTGAGAGGATTATGAGGAAGAAAGTGAAAAAAAATAAGCATTAAATTTAACTCTATTCAAAAGGCATGAAAAAGCCTAGAATAGCCTTAGATAACAGATACAAAGACTGTATATATATAAACTTTATTTAGACACGAGACTGATGTGCAGTACAACTCGTTCAATCAATATTGATTGTTTTTACACAAGTTCGTGATACTGTATTACAAAACAAAAAAAAATCAACACCATATAAATACAACAGAAACAAAAAAAATTGAAATTGAAAAGAAACAAAATTACAGCACAATCCCCTTCATCTGACACCTCTATTTAGGGTACACCATTATGTGTAGGGTACATTATGAACATGGATACATCAAATGTACGGTACAGAGACACAGATATTAAACTGAAAAAGATCTAGTAAATGGTGTATGCCTGGTCTGATGAAAACCACACAGCTATCACTTTATTGATAAGTACAAAACATATTCTATTGAAAAGTGCTCTCCTCAAAGCTAATAGAACACATATTGTTTAAAGAATAACACCAAATTTATGCGATCTCTGCATATGGTGTTTGTTGTCATATCAGTTCGCAAAATCTACAAACAGGGCAAACAACAAATTTATCTTTCCTAGTCGTGTTTGTACACAGTTGGCCATCTACAAACAGACAAAGATAAGGTCATTGATAATAGGTCTAAATAAACACGTCGAATAAAAGCAATCTACAAATAAAGACAATTTCAGTTTTGTACACAATATTAAATAGACATCATACCATATTTGAAAAATTATCATAGTGTGTTAACAGCAATTTTCACATGGTAATGGTATACAAACTTGAACAGACAGAAAATTTCAATGACAATGTCTAAAACAAACTACATTATTTGTCAAATAGTGGGTGGTCAAAATGTGTTTGCCAAGCTTGATAAAGAAATGAGTAGGTGTATGCAAAAAATTGGTTTATTTCGTGGCCTGGCCACCATAAATAATGTTTTGTGGATTTGGTAAACGCAAATCACTTTATATGAATGTTTGAATACTGTAGACATATTGTTAATTAAATTAAAGTAGATTAAAGTAGATTAAATGAGGGCTGTTCTAAAATTGTATTACTGTTTTTCATACTGCTTTCCAGGTGTACAATCTAGGGGCAAAATAGACCTGCACATTTGATAGTTAACTACCAGGATATAGTATGTTTATTATATCCAAGATAATGCAAAAAGCATACACATGTATTCAAGTTGATAAATCTAGGTTTTAGATATATATTAATAAAATTAAGAAATTAAATAGTCAAGTCGAGTGGCCGAGCTGTTAAGGCAGGGGTGCCGCAAACCATAGCTATAAAATCGACACAGGTTCAAAGCACTCCTCTAACATTGTTCTGGTGGTAAAACAAGTCTTATTTAGATAAGAACTTAAAACTGGAGGTCCCGTATAGACATCTGGCTTGTGTGCCCTTTAAAGAACCCAGTTTATCTTTCGGAAGAGTAGGGGGGTACCCTGGTGTACTGGACTATTCAGCCCCTGTCATTGTTAACGAACGCCGTTTGTTGGCAGCACTAGACACGAAGGGACCCTTAGGGGAGAAGAAAGTTGTGGTATGTGTCATCCACATGTGCGCAATTCAGCTCAGTAGGCTGCAATTCGCAGGTTATTCTCCATTTACATTTACAGGATTTTTTGAATAAAAAAAAAAAATCAATCTTTACTGTTTTATCCTACAGTATCCAAACCTACCTACAGAACACATATTATGTTTTGGTTTCTGTCTCCAACTTTTAATCTATTAAATAATCTTGCTATACAATTAATATGATTTTTAACCAATAGATTTCATGGATGCAGAACACAAGTTATCGTAATAAAAGAAGCTTGAGGACAGTCAAAATATATTGATAGATACATAGTGTACCTCAAACTTTATATCAACATTTGATTTCGCCATGCAAACCTTCAAATATAAAAGCAGAATCCATAAGCGGTCCTTTTAATTTCAGAAGTGTCACCAGTGTACCACATGTTTTCACAGATGGTAATGAGGTACAGCTGATGAAACCAACGCAACAGACAGCTTGGATTAATCAATCATTCAATTTAATTATATGGTAAAAATAATTATTATGTACATTTTAATTGAACAAGAAAAGGAGGCTAATTATAGAATTGTCATCGCTTTTTTTTTTGGTCATACGAATGGACATGAAGGATGATCATGTTATTGTGTTCAAAATACTTAAATTAATTAATTTACATTTAAATTAGTAGTTATTAAACAATATTTTTCAAGGATATGATTTCCAAAATATAAAGTGAGGTGTTGATCATAAGATGTATCTAATCTGATCTACAGTACTGTATAGGGGTAAATACAAAAAGGTGAAATATATTGTACATGTTATAAATCCAACATACAAAGTATAAACTCCGTTTGCTCTTGTTTTTAATGTTGTGTTATATTTTTTACACAATTTTAAATTACCGGTTGCGAGCCAATTTATTACAGTAAATTTTGCTGGCAAAACAAGATTGGGGCTAACATGAAACCAAGTGGGAGGTGTGTAGGAGAGGGAGAGTGTGTGGAGAGGGAAATGTGTCGGGGAGGGAAATGTGTAGGGGAGGGAAATGTGTAGGGGAGGGAAATGTGTAGGGGAGGGAAATGTGTAGGACAGGGAAATGTGTAGGGAAGGGAAATGTGTAGGAGAGGGGAATGTGTAGGAGAGGGGAATGTGTAGGAGAGGGGAATGTGTAGGAGAGGGGAATGTGTAGGAGAGGGGAATGTGTAGGAGAGGGGAATGTGTAGGAGAGGGGAATGTGTAGGAGAGGGGAATGTGTAGGAGAGGGGAATGTGTAGGAGAGGGGAATGTGTAGGAAAGGGGAATGTGTAGGAGAGGGGAATGTGTAGGGAAAGGGGAATGTGTAGGGAAGGGGAATGGATAGGAGAGGAGAATGTGTAGGAGAGGGGAATGTGTAGGAGAGGAGAATGTGTAGGAGAGGGAAATGTGTAGGAGAGGGAATGGATAGGAAAGGGAATGTGTAGGAGAGGGGAATGTGTAGGAGAGGGAATGTGTAGGAGAGGGGAATGTGTAGGAGAGGGAAATGTGTCGGGGAGGGAAATGTGTAGGACAGGGGAATGTGTAGGACAGGGGAATGTGTAGGAAAGGGGAATGTGTAGGACAAGGGAATGTGTAGGACAGGGGAATGTGTAGGAAAGGGGAATGTGTAGGAGAGGAAGATGTGTCGGGGAGGGGAATGTGTTGGGAAGGGGATGTTCGATTATTTTCACAAGAACAATACATGTATTTGAATATTGGCCAATGAGAAAATATAAGTATGAATTGGATGCTCATTGGAGGTTCATTTGTGATATTGTTGTTGTTCAGCAATTAAAACTGTACTTGTGTTAATTTGATACTGGTAGAATTGCCTTCTGAGCTGTGTCTTATATTCTGAATAAATTGACATTTATAAAGAGTCTATTAAGTATATGCTTTTAGAATTGCTGATTAAATGTCTTACCTCCGGGCAGGAATTCCATTATTAAATACAAGTTGTTTGGATCTTGGAATGAGTAATACATCTTCACCACCCATGGGTTGTCCGCTTCTACTAAAATATCACGTTCAGCTCGCACATGTGCAACCTGCACTCAGGGAAGAAAACAATGACGAAAACATTAGACAACTCATAACATGAAATTTAAATATTGCGTTCAGCTCGCACATGTGTAACCTGCACTCAGAAAAGAAAACAATGATGAAAACATTAGAAAACTCATAACATGAAATTTAAATATTGCGTTCAGATCGCACATGTGCAACCTGTACTCGGAAAAGAAAACAATTATAACAAAAATATTTTTAACACTTTTACTTTGCTAAAATCTTAATCATATTTGCCAGCCAATTACAATACTACCAAAATGACAATCCCAGGATAAACTTGGAAGTGGAGATGCTTTTTAGCCATACAATTCTGGTACCATTATTGTGACCACCCGTAGTCCTATCAACTAAATTATGTAGTATAGTAATGTCTTGGGCCCATTCTATACTCCATCAGGGCTATTATGTATGGATGACAAGTTGGGAGCAGGAATGCTAGTAGACCAAACCCAGAACCATACGATCATTCTGGACATCTTGTCCCGTCCTAATAAACACTATCCCTGTGGCCTGTCTACGTTAACATGTCCATAATAAGATATCCATAAGTATATATCATTTTGCACACATCAATTGGTATTCAAATTAAGTAATTAGCATATTTAAATGACCCACCTGTTCTTTTTCATGCATATCAGCTTTACGTAAAATCTTCATAGCATATATATGACCAGTGTCTTTCTTTTGAACGAGCCGCACTTCACCAAACGCACCTCTTCCGATTACTCGCAACGACTCAAAATCATCGACCCCTAGTCGTGACCTCTTCAGCCGTAGAAATTCTGTTTCTTTTTGGGCATGATGTGCTCTTTTTTCTCGTTTCTAAAAATTATAGATAAAAAAGAAACATTTTTTGATGAGAAATGAATTTTTATATATTTTTAGTGTAAAACAGAACAAGAAAAAGGGTAATATAATTCTATAGAAAATGGCCGTCTTCTGAGAGGCAAAACAAAATTATCGACTCATTTTCTAACCAATAAAGTGCACATGATCAGTCATTACCAAACAACCAGATGCCCAATCACAACGCAACAATTTTTCCTTCAGGTCAAACGTTAAAAATTATTGCATTTATCCAATAATTAATCGATTTGAATGAGATAATTATCAGTTAATTTTTCTCAAGTGGAATCGGTTAAACCCAATTTCCACAGGCAGTTTATCGGTTAATTATTGGCTGTGGAAACATGACCAATCTGCAAAATACAAATTGTATTGGAAATAATCAGAAAAATGTTATTCTCAATTAAAGCAATGTTTCCTTTATTTTACCTCTTCTTCAGATAGACCTTCTATTATTTCTTCAAGTTGCTTTATTCTAAAAGACAAAAAAATTCACAAAATGAATAACTTCTTTGATAAATTCTTTAAATCAATCAAAAATAAATATGAATTTGAAAATTATATAATAAATTATTAGAATTAGTAATTTATAAAACAAGGAATTAAGTATTTTGATCAGAACAACAATAAACTATGATACTGTAAACGTTAGCATTATGTAAGAAATTGCTTTATACCATGATTAACACTTTCTGGAAAAAATTAAAGGCCAACATTTTATTGTATAGCTTTATAAGTATAAACACTGACGTCAATGCAATCAGGTAACAACTTGAAGATAAGCATAAAACATTAACTTTTTTCCCCCGTAGGAAATGTGACAAAATTAACATTTTCATAATTGTATAAAATTAAACGACAACTACAAATCAGATGTCTCATGGGTCCTATTTGAGACGACTTATGTTGTCATTGTTAAGTCACAACATACAAACAAATTATCTTTCGTATGAAATGATGTCATAGCTTGTAACGATCGTATTCTGCAGATCACATGATGACATGTATACATCATTGCCTCATTTGCATATTTTCATAGTTTATTGACCACAAAGCCAATCAAATAAAATACGTTAACTGAATAACTGTTAAATGTTGTAGTTTGTAATACGTAGTCTTGTTGTACTGTAGGTGACTAGTACTATAGTAGGTACATTGACAGGGTTCCTCACACATTAAGGGGATATATGTAAAAGGGGCTGGTGTGGGCTTGGGGCAAGGGGATGTCTGACCATAGAAACCTTGCTGACTTGATTTGCAACTCAAAACAAAGAATTACAGAATATTATCTATTATCAATTACTGCACAACATCTACAGTTACAAAAATATTACAATGTGGTATATCAATAATAATTGTAATGTCATTAGTATTAGCATATTGTACTACACACTGCATACTGAATATCACAGCAAATCTTATCTTACTGATCAGATACCAATGTTCTCCTGAAGCTGGTTTTACCAGATAGATTTATCAATAAAATTTCTTTAAAATAAATTTCTCCCAAACAGTATACATTTGTAAAAATGGTACAATACACAAACTTTCTTTTTTAATATTTTTAGGCAAGGCCTAGCTTTTAAAACTATTACACAATTGGAGGCTATTTTATGTCAATTAGATTGAAATGTACAGTGCCATACTTTTGTATTCAGATTTAGATATGCAATATATCACTTTACGATTAGGATTGCAAATAATAGTACGGAATTGCTTTTTATCGGGAGAACACTGGGTACAATCATAGAGATATTATAGTGAACTATTCACTATAATATCTCTATGGTACAATACAATATGTTTTATATACTTCAGTTATCTATTATGTCTTTTGCTGAAACATTTATTGCTAACCTGGGATTTTGTTTACACTTACAGCTCCGAATACTTAAATTCTAGGGTATACATGTTCTAAATACCTAATTTTTTTTCAGCTTTGTTTTTTGTCTATGATTGATTTGAGGGCCTACAGTATAAGAGTAACAACATACCTTATGGGAGCTGGTAAAAATAAATGATATTGCTAGATAGGTGGCTTATTTCATAAATAAAAGTATAGGTTCCTTCATAACGCTGAAATATTTTTCAGAAAAGAAAGGATAATATATTTGATGATTTGATTTGAAAGGGTAATGGAGAAGATAAATTGGTTATCTGTTTTATAGGGTACAACATGAAAACACATCTATAATAGAAACACAGCTATTATACAACATTGATTAAAATACTAGGATTTACAACTGTAAATCCTTCCTATAGAATGATTAGAACATAGATTAATAATAAAAACAGGATATTCTTAAAGCTAGCTATACAAAATATGATTTTGTTTACTGGTACAATTTCTAAAAATAACACATTATCCAAATTAAAACATAATATTTCAAGGAGGTTCAGATTCAATATTTTGATATTCAATATTTCTGCATTAATACGTCATCAATACGGGTATACAGTAGACTTTTACAATACTGGCCATGATGATCCAGAGAGCATAATAGCGAATCCTGGATTTTCACATCGACTATCTTGACATGATTACATCATTTTGAGATGTTCCGCATGCATCAGATCGTCGTCTCCTGTCTACACTATCAAACTAGTTTGACAAAAAAAGTGTGATGTGCTCAATATGGTAGTGATATGACATCATCATGTCCATATTCCGCTATTCTACTGATTTTTTTTATTTTAGACTTTTTGCTGATGATTCCAACCTATTTAAACCTTTATCTGGAAATGTGTTAAATTTTGACGAAATTAACCTACAATTTCAAAAAGTAATTACTTGGTGTAATGCCAATAAATTAACAATTAATACTGACAAAACAAAGTTTATTGTTTTTCGTTCAAGAAATAAAAATATTAGTATCAATGGCTCTATCAAGATAAATAATAATAAGATTTCTGAAACGGATACGATTTCTTTTGTTGGTATTATTTTGGATAAATTTCTTTCATTTAAAGACTACATTGTTGATTTGAACAATAAATTAAGGAAGCGGGTTGGTATTTTATTCAAATTACGGCACTATATCCCTCGGAACACTTTAATCTTGCTTTATAACATGCTTTTATTCAGCCACATCTAATGTATGGTATTGAGATATGGGGAAGCACATATGATTCGTATTTAAAACCCCTTTTAGTTACACAAAAAATGTGTGTCAGGTGTATGACTTTTTCTAAGTTTGGAACACATTCATCGCCTTTATTTCATTTACTTAAAATATTAGATATAAATAAACTTTATACCTTATGTGTTTCTAAATTCGTTTCTGATCTATTTAATAATAGATTACCTCATAGTTTATCTGATTATTTTGAAACTACTGATCATGCATATAATACAAGAATTAATCATTATTTTAATTTAGCCATTCCCCCTTATTATTATTATTTGGAATGATTTACCTTTAGAATTACGAACAATTACATCTAGATTTGCTTTCTCTAAACAACTTAAAGAATTACTTTTATTTAAGTATATAAAAGAATAATCTATTAATTTACAATGTTTTATATATTGTTAATTCATCAGATATTATCTATTGAACTGATATGGTTTTGTTTATTACAGTATAGTACATACAGCACTTTATGTTATGTTATGTTATTTATTTATTATTCAACATTTTTTGTTTTGTTTTTGACGTTATCAAATTTTTATTTTCTTTTAAGTTCTGTTATTTATTTGTTAATTTCGTAGCTTAAGTTAGTTAAGATAAAAGGTACCAAGCTTGATTAGCTTCGGCTATACCTTGGCTACCTTTTGTATTGAAATTGTTTTTGTTTGATACAATAAAAGAAGAAGAAGGTATATATTGGCACATCACATTTTTTGTCAGTTTGATAGTGTAGACAGAGCTTTATAGTACCTATCTGACCCTAAATATTACTAAGGTACATCCATAATGTAATATTTCCAAGGATACTACTACTACTACTACTGTATGTTCCTCACGGGAAACAGCTGGTGACATTTAGGTACAAAAATAACATACAGTTAGAAAGCCCAAAGTATACCTACACTGTAAATGGTTAAATATATAAAACATTATTTCCTAAGGGAAGGTGATCAGGTGTTTGGTGGAATTTATTCGCAGTATCAAATATGACATAGTGTTATTATCAATAATTGTATGAATGGAAGTTATTTAAAATATTACAACCCGAGATAGCTACTGTATATGGAACAGGCACCAAACGATAATTTAATGCACTAAGTAGGCCTACAGTCTAATCTTAGTTCTGATGCAGAATGCAAGCAGAAGCCCAACCATCCCCCACTCAAACTTGTAGTACAGTACATGCCATGTATGTATAGTTCAGGTAGAAGTAATTATGAAAATAATACATTATACCATGAACTGAAATATCATGATAGATTTCACATTCTCTTGGTGTTATTTTTTTTTCCATATATAAATGTCAAAGTTCAAGGTTGACATTATTAATATAGTGTATGCCACAACATAAATTCTAAGGATGCTTTGTAGCAAGTACACAGCTGCATTGTAGGTAATCTATAAATTAATTATTGGCCTAATTATAACCTCATCTCCTCACATGTCACTCGAAAAATTAATTGATCATACTGCAATTACAGACTTTATAAAACATTTTTCAAGTGAGTGAGTGAGTGGCCGAGCGGTTAAGACCGTGGAACCGTAATTACGTAGCCATAACATCGGCAGGGGTTCGAGGCTCACTCACTCCAGGGTTCTGGTGGTAGAACGAGTCTTCTCGGATAAGGACTATAAACCGTAGGTCCAGTGTACACATCTAGCTCGTGTGCACTTTAAATAACCTAGTACATCTTTCGAGACGAGTAGGGGGTTACCCCGGTGTATTAGTACATCACAGCCACTGATCACCAACTGGGCCCTCTGGGAGACCAGTCTTTGACTGAAGAGGTTACCCAGTATAAATATATATTTCAATCAATCAATCAACAATTATTTAAAAACACAGGTAGTAAGGGGCATCTTGCAGCCTTATGGGCCACGAGGCCCGAAGAGGTTAGGTAAGTAAGGTAGGTATAGTTAGGGGCATATCCAGTGTAGTTGTGGCTTGGTGGTTATGATGCTTGTCTACCAGTCCAAGGGTCCTGGGTTCAAGTCCCGTCACATGTCAGGATTTTTTCTAAGGACCAAATTACTCACAAAGACTTGTAATAAGACTTTGTTTATGTATAGCATCTTGTGTATATGTTTGTCTTGTGAACCTCTGAGGGTCAGCAATAGCTGGATGGATCACCCTCATTAAATATGGTTTAAAAAAGAATTAAAAAAAATCCGGAGAGAATACTGTAAGGTACTGTACAGTAGTACAAAATGTCCAATAAAATATAATAATCGTTATTTAACAAGAATTTTATTGAACAATTTAAATATGAAAAACAAATCCAGGAAGTATTAACTTTTATTATGCTTATTCTTTCCAACTTAGTGTTAAATAATACAATTAATGGTGAATGATATAAGAGCACTAACATTATGCTATCTTGAACAATACCTCCCACTTGAATGCACCTAGATAATGAAAGGTGCAAGAATCAAACTGATCTGGGAATTCAAATGGGATACTTAAATGTAGCATTTAAATTCAGATTTCAATTATTGTGATTATGGTTTGATTCCAAGAAAATTTTATTATACTAAGATCGTGAATGGGCGTTTTTATTCTAGTTCAACTCTAGTTCAAAACTAATTATATTCGTACGAGCCCTGTTCGGTTGCGAATAAAACCGTGGAATCGTGCCAAATTTAGCAGCATCCTTGCATTTCCAAGAACGTTGCTTGCGTATACAGTTAGGATCAGTCCATCATAAAACAACAAATGTTACATTAGAAATCAAATGACCAGTTTGAAAAGCACGGAGAACAATGACGGGTTGAAAGCAGAATTTGACAAACGCCATCCATGCATGATGGTATGATGTCATACCACCCAGATTATATTGATCCATTGAAATCCAGATATTCAACCTCGCAGCATTTACTTTCAGTATGATCGCAAACAATAGCAGTCATTAATAATATTACAATATAATATTGTTTGAGGTATCACAATGGACATAAATGGCAATCACTCAATTATATTTCTGACTAATAATTAACATAAACAATGATAACTGCTGATGTTTAAATGATTGCTATTAATTTTAATTAAATATAGTATGAAATACTTGAAATAACCATATAAATTTCATTCTTTTAATTAATAAGCTCTGATACTTACTTTACTGCTAATGATAGCAGATAAATTCCAGAACAGAATAGACAGTTTTATATTAATATTAAAAGCACGATCAGGCATTATTTCTTTAATATTAATTATGCTGTATGTTGATAATACAGTACTGTGCCACATAGAGTCACACAAGGGCCCTTTTAGACTTAGTTATTCACCTGGGTACGTTGGTTTCATGGGCCCAATTATCTATAACTATGGTTCGGTAAAAATAGGGCTACTAGGTCCGTGGAAATTGCACTTATATACTTTGAAATATAAAACAAAATATAAGTCTCTCCAGGACCAGACCTACATGGTTGGGGCTGTGTGAAGAAAATAACTAATATAGTTTGAAAATGTAAGGCCTAAGCCTAAATAAAACAAGCTTTCTGGGGGCCGACATACCAGCCTCACCCCTATCCTACGCCCCTGATGTACATATTTTACGCAGCGGGCACTGTCTGTTAAGAGGTATAGAACTCTTCGTGTCGCAACAGATAAACCCTTCGATCTCCGGAGCTCAGCACCCTGTAGTTAGATTGCATTGGATCCATACAGTTGTCTCAATTACAAACAAAGATAATTTTATTCCTACATGATATCACTTTAAATGTCATATCACACATTTGCACCTGCAATTTTATTTCAATAGTAGAAATATATTCATAAAGGTTTTAATATAGTGTCATATTTTATGATAACGTCAGTAGATGAAATTAATATATCTTTGATGAATACCATCTCGCAAATTAAATGAACCACACCCATTGACTAGACTTTGTAAATACAATTAGCATTGATAATTCTTAATCATGTTTTAGCAAACAGAAAAAGGTTTAAAACATGTTTTAATAATCATATTGATTGATATGATAGCAAAACTAGAGAATCAATCGCATACCAATAAACAGATATTTAATGTTTCTACTGAAAATAAGTGAACTTTAATTAGTAATGTGTAATTAGATTGTTTATATGAATACTTTCAACCAGGAAAGAGTACTACTTATATAAATAAAAAAAAATAAATAAAAATTATAAATTATATTAAAAGGGTTGTGTTGAAGCTCTGGGGTGAGGTGGATATCTTTGCTATGTATTCTGTACAACAATTACGACGATGACAGTTATTTTCTTCATAAAACATAATGACAACACAGTGAAAATATAAAACTCTTGAAATGAAAAACTGAAAATTTGTGTACTGTAATTATATAATGACAAAAATGTATTCAAATATTTAAAACTTTTTAAAAGACAGTTCCTACTTGTGTGACTCCTACAATCTATGAAAATAAAATCGTTTTATACTGTATGATCTTAAAAATTAATTATGTGAATATTCACCTTTTTTGTCTTTCTTCATGTTGAAATACTAAATTTGTATAAAAGCTTTCAAGGGTTACTTTCGCCTTCGTCACCTTGTCATAAGTGTGTTGGCTACAGCGGATATCAGCCCCTACCGTCGCCATCAGTCACTATGGCTCAGACCTGATCTGTGAAGGAATAATAATTTTCGCTTATGTTGTTGAAAATTATAATTAAATAACTTAACTGCACTGTAGTCGAATTATTTTAAAAAAAATGTTACTAAAAAAAAATAGACTTTCAATTAACCAGAAATAAAGGAATTTGGATAAGGCTCTTATTGGGGCATAGTAGCCACATCACCCAAAAGACAATACCCTATTCTTCTTTGAACTGATCTGAGAAACAAGGCAATGACAGTATTTGAAGGTTTTTTTGGCATAAAAAACACAAACAAGATGGCGCAAGAATGTTGTGGAGTCATATCTTCTCAAAAAAGCCTTATTCCTGCACATCATGCAGATTCTTCCTTGCCGCTCTGAAAACACAGTGGATTGCGTGGATCACATGTACAACATATTATGTTATGGTTTTTAACTATAGAAGCAATCAACTTAACTATTTTCTGTGTTCGTTGGGACTACAGTATTATTGATCTTTAGTTTAAGAGGAAGCCTACTGTACAAACAATAAAACAGTACAATTAGAAAAGGACAGTTAATGAGATTTATAAATTCCTTAAAAAACGATGCAAATCAAATTTAAATATTTAAATACATGAACAACATACGGATTGTACAGGCACGAGTCTCTGTTTATAATTATTTGTTCAATGATTTAAATATAATACACCATTTGTACAGCATGTAGAAATGGTGTCTACCGTATTAAATAGCGTGTACAGAAGGCGTTGAAATCCATACGACGGAAACACAGAACTGTTTCACATGCAAAGTTACTCTGATTACCGAAACACCATTGTAATCAGAACCCGACAATAGAACTTAAGTAATGATCTTAAAATAAACAGTATAAAATGTGTCATTATAAAAGAATCTTTGACCTAAAGCCTGGGGAGTGGAGACTAGCCAACGCAGCATGTGTGTCTATGTTGTCAGGTCATGGTCTGTGAATGCTGGATACGTATTTATTAATTATTATTTGACCTCTGAACTGATTCTGAATTCTATTCTAAGACTATTTGTCATACTCCTTTTAAGGAACAGGTTTTTTTTTTAATTAGTAAATTCAACTTATATTTTACATCTCTCTGATTTTATCTACTAAGGTACTATAAAAACTCTTTTCTTTGTTCAAACAAAACCAATACCATGCTTCCAATTACATCCTTGTTGGTAGCCACCCTATGGTTTTTGCTACCACAAAGTAAATACCAATAGTCGTGGCATGAAATAGAACTGAAAGTGATAAGTACTGTATTGAGTATTTAACATTAAATGTGTACTTTACTCTACTACACTATAGCATTTTCTTCAAACAAATTTGATAAAAGAAAAACAAAGACAAGAAAAAAAAGAAAGAAATAATATAGAAATATGATAAAATAAATTATATACTGTATGATAAAATACAGTAAAAATCAAAAACGTTGAATCATGGCTCCCTCTCATTATTGGGAGTCATTTTTATACTACAGTATGTTATTTAAGTATAGAAATTTATTGAATGTATTTCTTGATCAATAATCAATCAAACTTGATCAATATAATCAATCAAACTTGATCAATACTCAATCAACCTTGATCAATACTCAATCATCATTAATCAATCAACCTTGATCAATACTAAATCAACATTGATTAATAATCAATCAAACTTGATCAATACTCAATCGACATTAATCAATACTCCATTAATCAATTAATTAATTAATAATCATAAATAATTAATCTTTTCAATGAGTATGGTGTCAGAAAAACTTCAGTCCACAGGTTGCAACATTTTTTGCCCATATATCAACAAAAACATCACCTATTAAATGAGGTGTCACAAATTGTACACATTGTGTGGAATGCTGAATTTCTTTTGGATGAATGATTATAGTTCGTTGATGAACTTTGATTCAAAATTAAATTTTGAAATAAAAAATTTTGTTTGAAATGATTGAGATGTGTTGAGGGTCAGTGTCAAAAATTTAATGATAGATGAAGAAAAAACTACGCAATATTTCGATTTCTAAAGGTTTCTTTGGTGGATAACTTTTGAAATTTAACTTCATTACAACAATTTCTTTTTGCCTGTCGGGGCAGACCTTTTTAAGTCCAGTTGCCCAGTGTAAATTTTTGGTTGAACCTTGGACAACTGATTATGCGAGCACTGCTATCTGAATGATATAGACATGACAATGTTTAGGCTGTCACTATTACCAAAATACTGTAGGTCCACACTTAATGACTGTATGCATATCAAGGCCTAGCAGCTGTTGCGGACAGCCCCTGCAGTGTTGTCTTTGGGCTTGGTCACTCAATACTTGACCACTACCAATGGACAGGTCAAAGTGAAAGGGCGGTTGTTAAATTAGTAAATGACTACCCACAGATTAGATCATTAATGGTTTGAATGGTCAGGCTATCATGTTTACCATAATTGGTAAAAAGGTGAATCCAAAAAAGAAACAACGCAATTTAAAAACCAACAGAATAAAACAGGTACAGTTTATGAACTTGCTCGCAGGAAGGGAAGAAAATAGGGGAAAACAGAAAAATGGAGGAAGGAAGAGGAAAAGAAAGGGAAGAAGAAAGGGAGAAAAAAAGGAAGCGAGAGGAAGGTGGAAAGGAAACTAGGAAGGAAGCTGGGAAAGAAGGAGTGGTCAATAGCCTACTCTGATTACATTACTCATAAGATATGTTTCATAGTATAATAGTAGGGGACTTTCCAATCTATATATTTAACCTTCGTACTGTACATCCATTGAACATATGTAGACTTATTATAGCATTGTAGATTAAGTTCAAATTTTCCAGACGGTGTTTCAATTAAGGTACTTGATGTATACAGATACTGATACTCGAAACTGTACGATAATGTTGACATATTGTAAAATATTAATGATAGGTAAATATAAATTACTGTTAAGATTTAAAAAATCATATCACAGTCTTGAATACAATGCAGTGATGGAGCATGAAGGAAACCAACTGATAGTTAGCACTGGACTTGATCCTATATTCCACCAAGAAATTCTTATGGTTTTTCTCAATTTTATGGCACCCGCCCTTAACATTTCCTACGTCCGTGCCAATGTTTAACAGTGATTTGGCAGCTAATTTGTTTAAATGTTTGTTTTCTAGGAGCATAAAACTTACAATATTTACACAAGATGTTTGAAATACACTGGATAAGTACCAGTCTGTGTTTCAAAAGCAGACTGAAAATATCCGACTTATGAGTACTGTATGCTGGCATTGGCAAACAAATCATTTATTGTTTTTGAACATTAAAGACCACCACAACTACAGGGTATCCTAATAATAAAATTACAATTAAACATAAAAATCGAAACACATTTCACTTTCTGATTGAAGATATGTCACAAACCAAACAGTGTTATAATATAGTACAGTAGTTTCACATTGCTTACAAATTCAGAATGTTGTGGATCCAAAAGAATGAATATTTTCTGTTGTATGCAGAGCATTATTATGTATTGGCATCAAGAGCACCGCAAAGCAAAAATGATTGTATACTTACACTGCAGACTCATTTACTAATTTAAGATGTACCGTATTTATACCTTTGTGAGATATTTGTTAGGCTTCTCTTTAGAATCTATATAAATTTACGTAAGGGCAAAATTCGGTAAATCGCGCGTTATTTCTAGAATGTTTACTCGATGGTATATAAAGTTGGTTAGAATCTCGGTACTGATTTTAACCACCTTATGTAACCCTGTTTACTAATTACATTTAGTTAGCTCGCTTCGATCGCGTACCATCTAGTCACCATAATTTATCTAAGGGCTACTGTAGGGTCATAGTAACACAAACGTGGTCTTTAGTAAAAGCTCTGTCTATACTATCAAAGTTTATGTGACCAAAAAAAATGTGATGTGCCCATATATGAACATGATGATGTCATACGGTTACCACTACCATATTTGTGCACATCACACTTTTTTTTGTAAAACTAGTTTGATGGTGTAGACAGAGCTTAAAAGGAATTTACTGATCTGGATTTGAAATCTAATCACACAGTATAGTACAGCATGATACCTTCCGTGAAAAAAAAAATTATTGTTATTGATTTTACAGTGTAATGTTATTCAGTATAGTATGAATAATGCAAAGATTGAATTTTAAATTAATTCAGTTTTTTTCTTAATACATCAATCAAAGAGCAGGTACCACCAAGTAATAGTTTTTCCAGGGTAGTATTGCCAAATGCTACACAATATCTACCTTACACATTCATGAAAAATGCTGTACAGTACAAACTATACTCCAATAATCAGCAGTTAAATTGCAAATGAAAATTTGTTATTAATGAAAATGCACCATTGGTAAAAGCAAAACATGGGCTGTGTTATAATACAATAATATACAACATTCTGTACTGTATACTGTGCTTGGACAAAAAATTAAAGTAGAAACTAAACGCACTTTTAAGTCTGTTTCTTCCAGTGTTACTAGAAGGCACAAGGCGTGTTTGGACAATATTCACAACTGCCATAAATGGCACTTAGCATCTGTATACCTTCAGTTGATAAGCCCATTGGCACCATGGCCAAACCCCTTAAAAGCTCATAATACAGTGCAGGGCTAGACCCCTTGAGAAAAGCTGGTCTTGAGGATGAGCTTATTATAATAATGTATGGAACAAATATCCCCACTTGTTATCAGTCTGTGATAATATCCACATGTACTACATATTGGACTTTGTAATATCATCACATTACTGCCCCACCAAAGTAAAACATGTGGTAAAACTCCTTCATGAAAGCAGTTGCAAATTATGCAAATATTACGATTCTATAATAAGCTATGCAAATATTGATTCAAACATTCAAAATATTAAACAAATCTTCCTCTACTCTTTATCTTTTCCAACATAAGATGTACGTTGAACTTAAATTAATAATTCTAATATTCAATTTTCGTAATGTAGCTTTTTTCAATTAAAAATTAAATCCTCTTAATGAATATAATGATCAATAATCAATATTAATTACGACATAATGCACCTATAAAGTATCTGCTTATTCCTCATGGTATAACCAATGCACAGTTGAATTCTCAGGGTCAATAAAGGTCACAGTCATATCGTAATAACAATACATTATTAAATTATTATCCTGTTTGTTAAAAGAAAGCCGATCTTTTATGATGAAACAGTTAACAATGACAGTGATTTATAAGTAAAACCAGCAACAAACAAACATCCGTTACAGTAACTTACGTGGGGCTTTAACAAAGCCAAACAACTTTTAAGCCTATATAAGTGCTCTTAAATATCTATATTGGTTCTCATCTAACTAATTTAATTACAGATTAATCTGCTGGTAAAAAGTCAATCAATAATACTATTATTAAACTGTTGGTTCATGCACATTACAAGATGTACTCTAAAATACCTAAAATTCAACAATTTACAGAAAAAACATTGAAGTTTAATTACTTGCTGACTTCTTAAGTAATATAAATCTTAAATGTTAAAAAAATTATGAAATCATTTGTAAAGTTTTGGGTTCAAATCAACTCTAGATCAAGATTTTATACGTACAGTACAATATAAAAGGATGCATTGTTTTGTAACTGGTTGGTTTTTGTATCCCATGCCAATGCTGGGGTAGCACTAACATTTCATTTTGTTTAGCCATTTGGCGAAAGTCGAAATATTTTTTTTAGTCAAATCAGTTTATCTATAGCCAAAATGGCTAAAGTCAAATTTTTTTATTTAGCCAAATGAATCGGTCATTAGCCAAAATTTAAAATTTTTGAAATATAGTGGTAAAAACATTTTAGTCAATTTATCTATGTCAACAGGTCTATACACTGTTCCCTGAACATTTTCGTAAGGCATTGAGATAAAGAACCATGCCTAAATCACTGTCACTGTATGATTAAAAAAAATATTTTTTTTGTATTTTTTTTACATGATCAAAACAATTGTTCAAACTGTTTTTAATCATACAGCATTTATACAGTTATCAATTTAATAAGAAACATTTTACAGTTTTCTAAAATCCCCTGAACGCTATGTTACTTTTGTTTTTTACGCTTGGCTGGTCATGTTTGCTTGTGACGGCTTAAATTGGGTATGCTCAAGAGGTGCGAAAGTGCAGAACCGCCGGCCTAGGCCTACAAAATTATGTACAACAACGCAACGGTATATCGTATGCTAAAAATATTGAGGAAAATTCCTAGCAAACGAACACTCGTATCATTGTTAAACGTAAGATAATATAGGCCAAAGCACAGAGTACACGTCTTTCCATCCCTCAAGGCTGCGCCGAAGCGTTTTTGTCAGGGCGAGAAATTTATCCGATTATTATTTATTTACACAACAACACAGAAGCCGGCGGCCGGCCCCGCTCAGATGCACGTGTGTGTTTAGCTAAATCCCCGTTAGACTCTACCATTTCCCGCATGTTGTTTTGTTTACACTGACGCACGAGGGAAGTTTATTAAGGGTAAAATATGAAACTACATTAAATTGGAAGACTCTAAAATGCATAACGCATACATTTTTTATTTCGATAAGATTAAGACGTCATTCATCGAAGATACTATAATGTTTCTTTTTAATCTGAAAAGTACACCCCTATCGAAAAATAGACAATCCCGGTAATTAGCCGACCGTCGGCTACGTAGTCGATCGTTTGTGCAGCGCACAACACGTGATAGTTTGGGTAGACTTTATCATCCATGTGTCGTGTAACGTCTGTGCAGTCTACTTCTCTCTCTCTGCTATCTCCATCTTTTTGAAATAACAAAGAGACGCCTGGTACAACGAAACTAGTTGACGAAAAATGGAGCTTGAAGTAAACAACGTGATAACGAACAAAATAAATGCTTGGAGATCGACAAATGGACCTTTTAGTTGGACTTTATGCTTTCGCCAAAATGATTATTTAATTATCTATTTTATGATATGTCATCGCCAAAATGGCTAAAGTAGCCGTTTTATTTTTCGCCAATCTAGAAACGTTTTCGCCCATGGCGACTTGGCGATCGGCCAGTGCGAGCCTAGCAATGCTAACTATTTTATCCCATTTCATCAATTAATGGTACTATATTGCATGCTACTCTAGCTTTTTGTGAATAATGAGATTTAATATTATTGTCTCCACAAAAACTTGTTCTACCAGCCAATCAACAAATAAATAATAATCAAATTATTTCTTATTAGTTTAGTATTATTATATTCTACTATCCATCAATTTATCATTTAATAATGATTTTCTGCACATCATATTGTGTGAGATATATGCCAAGGTCATTTCATGTATCATGTATGCCAAGTATGTTAAATAGGCCAAGTTACAGTAGGACTTCATGTTGTGACATCACAACATACTAGCCACACAAAGACATGTAATTGAGTATGAATTCATACATTAATTTAGGACTTCACATTTACTGAAAAAAAATACTTATTAGAGCAAAATACTGTGCACTCATTACCAGTAGATATTTAAAAATGATTTCTCTTTTTTATGGAAAAGCAATAGTTTCCATAGTACTGTAGCTAATCTTTTAAACATTAAATAGAGGTTTGCAAAAAAATATAATTAATAATACACTTTCATAATTGCCTTTCACTTTCGTATCATCACAAAGTTGTGCTAAAATAAACAAAATGTATGTTTACAGTCACTACACAAAATGTCTTTAAAAACATCCTAAACCAACAAAGTCATCAACAACTAACTCAACATAAACTACACAAAATACTAAACAAACTTGAATAAAAGCAAAAGTATAAACTGACTGAATAATCAATTAATATATATTACTAAATTTTAACCCATCTTCTTTGAAATTGAAATGACATGATACATCAATATTTAGTAGTAACACAATGGTACTGTATCTTTTGTGATGAAGAACTTTGTATTAATAATTAATAATTCATTTAAGAGGTAGATTGAGAAAATAGCTATTGGAACAGGAAACTAAACTGTATATTATTGTTGTTAAAACAATTTTAAACATACCATCAAAACAAAAATGTCTGCCTTAAATGCTAATAATAATAATGAATCATAAAAATATAATAATCATTTCACACACTTGGTGTCTAGACCCAATGATGGCTGTACAGTACAATGTACATCAACCTACAGTACTACTACACAGTTTAGGTGGATGTCTGGCTTTCTATCTTCAATTCTACACTGTGAGACATCAACCACAACATTCCTTTTATGGAAGTCAATCATGTTTATTCTTAAGCCCTGTCTACACTATCAAACTAATTTGACAAAGATAAGTGTGATGTGCCTAAATATGGTAGTGACATGCCCAAATACGGTAATGGTATGACATCATTATGTCCATATATGGGCACATCACATTTTTTGATAGTGTACTGTAGTACTAGTAGACAGAGCTTTACAGTTTTGAAAAAGTTGACAACATGAGTTGTTTTGCGAGTTATTATTTTTTTGCAAGTTGTGTAACTACACTGGGCTGGGAGATTAAACAATAAGATAAGAAGAAATAAATAAAATAAGAACAACGACAGCGATCAACAACCACTATCAACATCATTGTGTAGATTGTTTGTCCAACTTTACTACCAACAAAATAGATTATTACTGTAAATGTAATGAGCTCATTGTAGTACAAACCACTGTACAATCCAATAATATTTTATTAGCCTATATTGAAAATAGTGAATGTTACTTTGAACTATGTACAGATTAAATTTAGTGTCTTTTGTTAGTTATGTTGATATCCGGTTGATTTTAGATTGCGATTTAGTAAATTTGTCAACCTATTTAAAAATTATAAACCTATCAGTTTAACTGTGTATGTAAATTGATACAACAGTATAAAGTAAATATATCTGAAAACAGCAGCACTGTAAATACTAGATTATAGACTAGATTTGTGCCTTCATGAAAATAAATAAAAATCCATCTAATGGTTGTACATAAAACGAGTAAGTATATTCAACTCTCCAAATACAGACTCTCTGAAAACTGAAATGAAAACTGGAAACTCTCTTAAAACCAGACTTTTCTAAAGTCTAAAAACAAATTCTGAATAACAGATTTTCCGGAAAAATCATTAGGCCAGCACAAGTCTGATATATAACATAGTTCTGTATTGTATTTTATGGTAAATAAAACATATTTTCATTTTTTGAACCAGCCATCCTATAATTAGGTAAAACGTACTACAGTACTTTCTAGCGAGATCACTGTTGATCGAATACAATTTCTGACTATTTTTCTTTTTCTTTTTGTAATAATTTAACTTTTAAGGCTTCATTTTGTAACTATGCAATTAGTACAAAATGGTTTATGTTTGTACTATACACAGCAGGCTTGGGAAGAAAATATCACAGGCTCATATCAATGTTTAAGATCTGCACTTTGAACATACTATTCTGGAACATTAAATTGGGCTAGAAAAGTATAATGAATAAAATGATATAATAAAATAATGGCATATCAAAAGACAAAAATAAATTTATTTTTTAATTAGAGGCTGCTTGCTAGATAAACTAAACCTGTATACTGTACTTAACATCAACGCTCACTTTTAAGTCATAATAAAAACCAAAAAGTCGTAATGTAATGTTAGTATCAGTTTTAAAATTATATATCAGTTAGTGCTTCTATTCCAATGAAGTATCATCATCATCATATCTTGATCATTAAATGTAAATACTGTACAATAAATGTAGTATATTTTAAGCTGTTGAAATATAAAGTAAACACTAAAGGTCTGTCATTAGATCATTAAGCACTAACATCAGATCCTACAATTGAAAAACACTTAATGCCATACATTATAATGTCATCAAACAAAATCACTATACACCAATGGAATTTGATGATGAACAAGCTATGGAGTATCCACTGCCATTCAAGCACAGACCGTTGAATTTCATCTCGTAATTAATGAGTTTCTCCAATTCATGTAACTGGATCTCCCTGCATACAGTTTCATGTAAATAAATTGCAAAATCTCATCTAACCTAGATAAATATTTGATTGATTGTTTACCTGGGAGATGTATACAGGACCATGGCTATACAGCAATTAATGTATGTTATCATATGTGGGCATTAAATTTAAACTCCAAATTGGCATTGATGTCTTTCTTTCTATTCACACACAAATAAACAGTTTACCAATCGTAAAGACCATTATGTGCAGTCAAAATATTTCTGTTATTCATACATTGTAATTCTTGACTTTACATACTATTACTGGTATGTTGTTAAATGTTACATGATATTTTATTCTTTTTTAAAATTATTTTTTAACACACATTTTGAACAGGTACTTGCTTTATTTACTTAATATAAATGTTCATGATGGGGAGGAAAATCTGATATGGTTTGGCAAAACATAAGTGACTTTGTTTACTAAAACCTTTGATATTTAGATGAATGTATTTAATGTCCAAACTTTATCTCTATTACTACTTTCCATTTAAAATATATACAGTATAAACATTTGTTTTATTCATTTGTGCAATCTCATCTCATCTCATCAATAAATGCAATTTAAAGTAAACGATTACAGAAAAAACAAACAATGTAAACCCATCCTGTATCTGCTGTTTATAATCCAAGCATTTGCCATTTACTGGTAGGAGGAAGGGATCAACATCCTTTTATTGAACAAAAAAGGTTGTTAATAGTGGTCTCTCTGTACTACTCATTATTATTAATGACATGTTTTATGAAAGAAAAACAATAATAATTTATGTGACACATACAATACAAAGTTTTTATATTATTAAAAATGCGTACACTACAGTATGTATTTAAAAACCTAAAATAAATGAAAAATATAAATTGTTATAAAAAAAAGGCACATGATAAAATAATGTTTATTCACTAGAAAGAAACATAGTCTTAACTCTTAGGTTTAAATTAAGAAAGTGAATTCTAAATAAACCTCACTCAGGTCACGTCTTGGTCTAAAGAAGCACCAGTACGTACTGCAGTTGCAGGGCCTGACCTAACTCATTCATCAGGCACATAAGTTTACCTTGCTAGGCCTACTGCCACTAGCCTAGCTAGGCCTACTGCCAGACAGAGAAGGGCATGATTTTGTAATTTGCTTAGCAGTATGCAATCTGTTTTGAACAGAAAAACAACACCCGTGTGTAGTTATCATGGATCTTTATTTAAGAAAATATATATTTACCTGAAATTTGTGAACCATAATCCAATATGAAGATATTCAAAATTATTTACTGTGTAAAGGCCCAGCAGTAGGTTCTCACCTTTCCGCAAAACCGTACCTTATGACCTGTGGTCCGACGAGAAATCGTCCAATCACTTTACGATAGGTTCCCATAAAGCCCGCCCTCTCAAAACAAACACTTGTTGTGGTTTCAAATGCTCGTTAAATTGTGCAAATAATAATTTTTGATGACACAACGTTTAATGTAATTAAAATCAAATTTCCATATGTTAATGTACTTTTAAAAAATCACATAAAAGCATAAAAAAACGAAAAATATAAAACAATATATCCCCGAAACCTCGACAAAGAAATACTGGAAGGTGTCCAGCGGGGGTAGTTTATTACCATTAGTTAAGGTCCTATGTAAAGCACCTAGAGGGGTCGGTGATCCATTAGGCGCTATATAAATACTGTTTATTATTATTATTATTAATGTTATTTAACCTAATTATTTGTAGTGATAAAGTGATGTACATGACGAGAAAATACGGTAATACTTTGGGAATCATAATCATTTTTATATCATTATTAACCATATCACCATTATTAGTTTAATCATTATTTTCCAATCTGGTTTTCATTACTATGCCTACCATCATCAATAATATTTTTACAATATAGTTTTAACATTTATCAATATCATCAACATTGTTCTCATCCTTTGGCTATCATTTTAATATTTTCGTACAGATTGAAACTACTAATTCAGTAATTGATTATTTGAAATCTTATTTTTCCGATTTCTAGAAGAACTTCTATAGACTATACAAATGTTAATACGCACATTAACATTGGATTTAAAAACAATGAATTTTCATGAATAAAAGTAGACTTGCCCCAAGTCTGTATTTATTGTCTTTTTTTATATTTATTTGTTTTTATTTCGACCGCGATTTTTCTGTATAACTCAAGTAATACACGTATGAAACGCCATATGTGCAAAAATATTTATATTTTTACTAATATTAAGACAAAACTCCGTCTGGAGCCCAGACTAGAATAAAAGTTGCAATTTATTATTTCAGTATAAACAAAAATCAGCAACTAATGTCTTAATTCGATTGCTTTACATATTATTATTATTATTTATTATTATAAGTCTGAAATTGAAATATATACAGTAAATATAGCATAAATACATTGTAAAAACAATAATAATTCATTATCATTTATCACACCTGATTCAAGGAACATTTTCCTGTAATTTCCTGACATTTTAAAACTGTGACTAACCCCTATCTATAGGCTACAGGGGACATCACAATTAAGTTTATTTGGTTCTATTGCAATTATTTTATAGATTGGAATGCTTAAAGTCGAAAAACATATTAATTAAACATTTTTCTATAAAATCTATAATCTATAAAAATACAATGGAAATAAAAATAATATACAAATAATAATAATAAATGCATTATACTGTATTTAAGAACATTAATATAGATTGTCACATGATTGCTTTTTAAAACTAACCTTTAAAAAAGACCAGTATCCAAAAAAAAAAAAGTAATTATGTTATTTCCAAGATATCTAATCTATCTTTTAACACTTTTTCAAATTAATAAATTATGGAAAAGAAGTCGGTACTATAATGAAATTCATTATATGATTTTCCTTAATCATAGAATAGCCGACATATTAACACAAGTCTAGTTTCTAGAAGACAATTCTACTTTATAGTAGAAAGATAATCATTTTGGCACACACGGCATGTCATACATATATTTCAATTGGAATCAAAACTCCAACTGGATGATACTAACAACATAAAAAGACAATAACAAGAGACTTAATACAGCAATTCAATATCAACATATCTTATTATATAACAAAGCCAAGAGTGTTAAAGAGTCACTATCCAAATGAGTTTGACCAATCCCATGAAGTAGTCTACTGGTTAGAACATCATATCAAGCTGAAGGTTCCGTGTTCGAATCTTGGTTCGGACGACTTTTTTTCATTCTCAAATTTCCTCATAAATTAATAAATTTCAGTATATCACTGGGCGGTTTAGAAGTAATGTTCTTTGCCTGTGTTTATATACATGTTATCTGCGAGTCTGTCAAATCTAAACAAGATCTAAGATTATATACATCAATGCTTATTATTATTATCAAGAATTGAGAATGAATGCTTAAAGACACCTGGTAACTATTTCATTGCACTATGTATGTTACAATCAAAATACTATATATTGGAAATATCTATTATTGATGCATGCTTTATAGTAGAAAATTTACAATAAGAGTAGCTGGGATTGGAATAAATCAAAGACAATGGCAGCACTGGTCAATGTCTGGGGTCAACAAACATTTTTCTTCTCTTTAAAAAAAAAATTGTATCAGTTGTGTCTATTTTTGTTTTGTTTTTTTATACAGTAGTTATTGAATCATGTACTGTAAATGATAACTTGTGTAATTAGTTTTATAGTAAGTAACGGCCTTGTGCAAAACACCAATCTGGTGATCCAAGTGTTGCATCCTTTTTTAAATAAAGTTGTTATAGTTACACTTGGATTGAAGTACATTTAGCACAAACAGGTTTTTAATTTTCAATACTACTACTTTCTCCATCCTTACGATAAACAGTACAGGTAAAGTCGATTGCTGTTATAAACACACTGTAGTTGGCGGTGCGAAGTAAAACATGGATATAAGAATTGCGTACACTATCAGCAGAACAGATCCTACAGAATAAAAAAATAGCTAAACATTATTATTGATGAAATCAGATAAACACTGCACTTCTAAATGCTCAAAATGAAAATTTAAAATGTTCACTAAGCGATGGGAAAGCTATATTGAAATAAATTATTCAATAGAATGAACGAGCGAGTGAGTGGTCGAGCGGTTAAGACAGTGGAACTGTAATTAAGTAGCCATAACATAGGCAAGGGTTTGAGGCTCACCCGCTCCATGGTTCTGGTGGTAGAACGAGTCTTCTCGGATAAGGACTATAAACCGTAGGTCCAGTGTACACATATAGCACATGTGCATTTTAAAGAACCTAGTACATCTTTCAAGATCATAACTGGCCCTCTCGGAGGTCACCCAGTATAAATAAATAAAAAAAAAAAACAACTTACCTTGGAAATAATCTGACTTGCCATCAATAAAAGTGTAATTCATGATAACTACACTTAATACCACGGACCATAGATGAATGTCATTAAAAACAAGTAAAAAACTCATGTCTTTCTGTAAAAGATAATATTAACACAATGAAAAGGTCAGTATTTCCCTAAAGCCTTGTTTACACTATTAAACTTTATGTGACAAAAGAATGTGATGTGCCCATATATAGACATGATGATGTCATATCACTACCAATTTGGGCACATCACACTTTTTTCGTCAAACTAGTTTGATAGTGTAGACAGAGCTTAATACTATATCTTGCACACACCAATTTTTCATTGTTTTTACTCCTCTCAAAATTTAGAAATATCAGCATTTTGTGAAAATTTAAATTGTGTTTAAAATTATAAATACAGTACGGCATGAATTACACCACCATCTTTTTCTCTTTTAGTATAAACACAGACAAATTTAAGCCCTAACGTCCTCTAAATCTCTATTAAATGGTCACAGATGGTCAACTTTTACATATACGAGCAGCAGCAATAAGTGGTAAACGATGAGCAGAAAACAAAAATATAGAATCTATGTATCTATTTAAACCTCGACTAAGAAATACCGGAATGGTGTCCGGCGGGGGATAGTTTACCACCATTAGTTAGGGTCTAATGTAAAGCACCTAGAGGGGTCAGTGATCCACTAGGCGCTATATAAATATTGTTTATTATTATTACTATTATTATTTATTTCTTATGAGCATTTACACAAAACATAGAGCGGACATGCGGTTGAGCGAAAACCAGTTCAGGATAGATTCTAATTATACATGGGACAAGCACATGGGTTTTCCACTTATGGTTCGTCTGTGTAAATTGGTCTTTATGGTTAATGTTACTAGGTTTTAGAAGAATGTACTTACTATACTATTTGAAAGGACCAGAATGGGTATCTGAAGAAGACACACTTGGACAGCAACTGAACTACCAATCTCAATGCTAGCATAAAAAAGAAAGAAGTTAATTAAAAATGATAATAAAGTACTAAAGCGTGGTTCTCACCTGACGCAACGCAAGGACGTATGTGCAGGGCAAGCGAGTTGTGCGTTTACCGTTCAATAGTGCTTACATTGCATGCAATGCGACCCAAAATCGTCCAATCAAATGAGAAATTGATTCCCACTAGAGACGCATGTAAAGATGCAAAGGCAAGGCAAGCGAGTGAACCAATGACAAGTCACACTACAAATCCGGGTTTAAAATTTATATTTTCTACAGCAGTGAAGCAGAATGAGCGTAGTGAAATAAGGTCCTTTAGGAATAAGTGGAGTTATAATAACAATAATATGGATTTATATAGCACTTACCACTCAAGAGTGCTCAAGGCGCATTATTCAATATATAATCTGGCTTAATAATACGCAATGTCTTTGGAAGGTCACCTTTCAAATGAATGATGTTGTGAAAGTTTATGTTTCATTTAAATAAACAATATAAATTTTAACCTGGAGCTACCCTTTTAGGATGAACAGCCCCCAATTTTCTGGGGAGGGTATTTACACGTGAAATATATAATTGAATAAAATGATACAGTATATATTCTTACTGTACCTCATATTAATATTATTTTGACGAGCAAACTGAACACCGTTGAGTATTTCAGGTAAACTTGGGGCAAGAGCGAGAATAGTTCCGCCCAGAAAAAGCTGAAAAAGATAACATTTGATTAATTAAAATAAGTAAAATATAAAATCTTTATTTAGTTTGGACATTGTAGTGTAGCGGTAGTTTGGTTAACAACATGGTTGTCTTCCAATCCCAAATTCCAGGGTTCATTCTTAACTTAGTGCCAGGATTGTTACAACATTCCCTAAACTGAAAATATACTACACTATCAAACTTTATCTGACAAAAAAATGTGATGTTCCCATATATGGACATGATGATATCATATCACTACTATATTTGGGTATATCACTACCCTATTAGGGCACATCACAAGTTTGGTAGTATAGACCGAGCTTTAGTTTATCTATCCTGTAATTGCCAACTTACTACCTGTTGGAAAAAGAACATTAAATAAACAGACATATGCATTTTGAAAATAAGATTATTGTTGGTTTTAAAGTCATGCCTATCAAAACTTACCTCCGACAATCCTGTAGAGCGGAGTAGAGGGTCGATGTTATCAGCCACTAAGTCAGCACATAACGACATACAGGTGACAGCTATTAATAGTATTATACAACTTTTTAACCTACCCCATAATACAATGGGCTTGTGGTGACCAGACCCTGCAAAAACAAAACAATATATGAAATAAAATCATGAAAATGTGAAAGGTAAGTGATGTGAAGATGTCCTACCCAATCTGACCGATGACCAAACTATGTCATGTTAATTCATTGTGTGCATGCAAGGGTATTAGGACGTTTTTCCTCGACACAGTTTTAATGGTTTCTAGGTCCATGCGATGACTGACACACAAATTGACTTGACCTATTTAGGTCGCCTTATGTCGAAATGAATTTCTGCATAGTTCACTAATTTTAAATCCAGAGTTAATATTGTTCTGGAAGCATTATATCAGTTAACTGACCAATGTGTTTAGTTTCAAATCTGATTCTGAAATGTCTTTTATTTTTCTCTAGTTTTTCATGCACAAAACTAGAGAGTACTTTAACAACAAAATCAAATGACAATTTACTAACCCTTTGTCTCACCATGAGGCGATTCAAAAATGAAAGTGTGTGTTTTTAGCGTATAAACCAATCCAATGAAGTAGGCTAAGGGTAACAAAACAGTGCAGGTATAGACAAGTGGCGTCAGTTTGTCATCTTTAAATGTATCACTGTGATTTGATCCATGCTAAACGAAGAAGAATAAAACAAAAACAATCTTACCAGAAGTTTGTTATTTGTTTTGATGTAACGCAGGAGGCAAAGGCCCCTGGTTTAGCACCAGCATTGGAGTCTCCAATGCTTGGTAGTTTCAGGACTGTTCATGCTCTGGGACTCCTTAAGGTCTGGGGCCCCTGATGCTCTGAGGCCCCTTAAGCTCTTAGACCCCTCATTACCTAGGGTCTCTGGGTTTAGCAGTGAGCGTTCATAGATGAAATCAGTAAAATTCAGGTCCTACATTTTCAATAATTTATTGAAAACCCTACACATCATTGAATACATTGTAGTGGAGAGACGATGCAGAGATTTTTTCTGACCTCTAATGGATTACAAATCTGGTGAACATACCACAGAGAAGAAACAATCAGAACATTGGATGTCATCACCATCATTATGTGTTGAATAGGAAATATTACATCGCTGTAAGACAGACAAAATATACACACATAAGTCAGTGCATTGGTAGATATAAAAACCAAATTGTGCTACCTGTTTTACTGAAAAATACTATGAACATTGGACAACATTTGTACATCCCATTCGCGACAGGGTTTTTCCGATAATACTGGTGGCTAGTTTTCATTGATTCAAAGGTAGGACCGCTTTAGCAATGGGCTTTAGGATCCAGTATAGTTAAAATCCCTGCCAAAATTGTGCGATAAATCGTGACAAACTACTAATTTCACCACAACATTTCCGACACTTGTGCCCCATAAATGCTGCACCTCCCCATATTTTCCCACACTTTTGCTACCACGAAAATATACCCCGTAAATAGGCACCTTCCTGTATGAAAATATTTAAGAGCGACCCCCTGGGTACCAGGTTTATCAAAATTAAATAGATAGCTTACTTACAGAACAGTCAATGACTGCAAATGTTTTTGTGAAGATAGTTGGAGTAAATGCCCCAGCTACTGAGATGAACAGGAGAGAAGATCCCACACCTGCTGAGTGCATGTTGAACCTCTGCTCACTGTGCATTACTCCACCTACAACCATTGATATTCCCTGAAAGAGAAGAAGAAGATCCCAATAATTTGTTTTCGTTTTCTTGTTAAAGACTTCAAAATTGTACTTTAATTCTGAACAAAATTTTATGAATATTGGAGGAATTCCATTCATAGTTTTAAGAACATAATTCATGACATTTGTAATAGTATAATTAAAACCATAATTATTGTACTTCCACAATCCAATCTGCATCAGCGTTGGTGCAAATTGATATTTTAAGATATTTTAGGTTTTTTTTGTGCAAGATGCTATTGTTAATTTCCTGGTAAATTTTTTTCTCTTTGTGTTTTGTATATGTGGATGTATTATCCGAAATAAAAGAAATGAACAAATGAATGAATACCAAATTCAGGAAAGGGTGGCAAGTACGACAATATGTTGATATAAAGTTTGCGATATACCCCTGATTTTTTCAACGTTTCGATTAATATTTTTCGATCGTCCTCGGGTATATATACTTATATATATAAAAAAATATAAGTAGAGTAATATTTTTCATTTCATGGTTGCAGTTGGTCTATTGTATTCCAATTAACTAAGTATTGTGAACCTAATTACTGGAGAAGATACTTACAGGAATCAACAACATAGTTGCTAGCAGTGTCCCTGTCAGAGCAGACCTCACCAAATCCACATAACATATGTCTACGTCATCGCTGGTCTGATGGGCTTTTAACAGTGTTGATATGTACAGGGTTATTTCAACTATTGAACCAAAAGTAGCATTTAAAACGGCTCCTACTGCATGGCTACTTTGAGCTGATATGCTGTGATAAAAAAAACACATGTATTTCAGTATAAGTAATGAAAAATCCATCTTGAAAATAAGCCCATTCAAAATAAAGTAGGAGATAAGGGTTTGTTATGATGACTCTGATAACCTCTATTTTATTTCAATAAGAATTCCACTGTAATATCCAGAGTAGATTTATGCTCACACGGCAGCTCATACTATGATAGTCATTGTCAGTCAGTATGGATGCTGAAGCACTTAATATATGCATACTTATACTAAATAAATATATTGTTTGATAAAGTTATAACAGTAGTTATTTAAACCACTAAGTGTGATTTTAATGTGAAGGACCATTACCACCACCACATCAACAACCGATACCACTTCCATCATTCACCATCAAAACCATCACCACATACAGCCAAGACCACTTATCACAACCACGCCAGTAGTGGACATCATCCCCATTAAAATATCATCCATAACAATTTACGATCAAACAAAACAACTACACATTTACCATCACTAAAAACGGCAATTCCTACTACCACTAACCTTGTGATGGCCATCCCTATGAGGTATGACATTGGAAAGATACTAATCAAAGACAATATAAATTCCTGCAAATGATAAAATAAAAACATTCATTAAAATTATTATATCAATTATATTTTTACTTGAATGGAGTTATGTAACTGTTGTTGCATACTGTTATTAGTTGAGTTGTTTTTTATTTTATTTTTATTTATTTTTTATTTTTATTACATTAGGCAAATTGAAAGGATAACCATAAGCGAATTCATTCACTATCCTAAAGATGGCAATCCTGTTAACAAGACAAACATATACACAAGATGCTCTACATAAACGAAGTCTTATTACAAGTCCTTGGGAGTGGAGTTGTAATTTGTCATTAGAAAAGATCCTGACATGACAGGACTTGAACCCAAGACCCTTGAATTGGTAGCCAAGCATCATAACCACCAAGCCACAACTCCACTCAAATTAAGCAACATGAGTCAGGTAGTTTCAAAGGATACTACTAATTTAAAAGACCACCTATTAAAAAGGATTGTGTAAAATGCAACAAGCATAGAGTTTATATTGTGTATTTTTTTTTCTCTGTGCATTCTTTTTTAAAATTCTGGATCTGACACAAGCATTTGCTTTTTTGGTGATTTGATTGATTGATTTTGATTTGATTGATTGATTTTGATTTGATTGATTGATTAATCTGTTTGCTAAGTTTAATGTAAAGAAACCTGCGTTGGTGAAACCCATTAAAACTGTTATCTATAAAATATTTCCTACCACCGACTAGGTTTCTATTCCAACAGATAGGTAATAGAAAGCAGATTAAAGATGTCTATTCTGAAAAGCAAATATAGAATAAATAGGTAGGACTTACCATGATTGGCGTAATATAATAATTGTGAGGATCAAAATAACCTAAAACAATGGCTGCCAATACTATTGGTAACATGTCTATTTAAAATAGTCAAATTAAGGATACATTTTGTAAACATTTAAACATTACACTCTAATGCATGGTTCTGAAAAAAAATGTGCCCTAAAGAATAGTTCATTAAAATGCACATGTGTATACACACTTTATGTCCTTTCTAAAGGATGATGCACTGAAATAAATTATCTTGGCCCGAACCCACACCTCTCACATGCTAGTCCGATAATCCCAATATCCTTTACGCCATACTGCTCTTTCTAGTCCCGGTTCTAAAACTCTGTCTACATTATCAAACTAGTTTGACACAAAAAGTGTGATGTGCCCAAATATGGTAGTGAAATGCTTAAATATGGTAGCGAAATGCTTAAATATGGTAGTGATATGAACTCATCATGTCCATATATGGGCACATCACATAAAGTTTGATAGTGTAGACAGAGCTTTAGAGAAATTCCCTTTCCCTCTTTATTCAAGAGGCTATTCATTTTAAAAGGATACTGACTATGACAATGTTGATACCATCAATTGTAAACTTATAGTAGTAAACATTTACAGCCTGGTATGAACACATAATAACCTCTCTTGGCTTGGAATGAGATCGCATCCACTAATATGAAAATGAACATTATTTAAACAAATTAGTATATACATTCTTACAAGTGGTGGAATAATAGCTGTTAATAATGAGAAAACAAAGATATTTGACCGATGGCTTTTAGGAACACGTGTCCCAGAGTGGACATTCAATCTCAATATGAACAGTAAATTTTAATTAAAATTGACCGTTTGTTGCCTCCACCCAATCTTAGCAATTTGAATGACTCTTATAATAAAAGATGTACAGTATTGCCCTCCCCCCACCACCACCACCACCACCATAAAAATGAAAATAAAGATAAATAAATCAAACTTTGAATTGGCCTGCCATTTTGAAGCGTTAAGTTACTTAAAAAGTTGCTTTAAAAATATTTATACAGTTTATATATCAATGAAACTGAAAAGGATTTTGTTTTTAAAAAAGACAAAATAAATATTTAAATTTAACAGAAACCCATTGGCTTCCAAAAGTTCCCAATATTTTTCTTTAAATTTATCAGGTAAATAATTGTTTTTTAAAATCAGATTTATTTAAATTTGTTAATAATGAATGGACAGAATTTAGTACTTACATAATTTGATGACTTGATGCTTAGTTTATTCGGGGGTAGTAATAAAACATGCTTTAACATTATCACGTTCATCTGTTAAAGAAATCATTAAGTGATGAATACATTTCAATATCTTTACTACATGATGGAAACATAGAGAAAACAGATTTTTAATTCCTCCATAATTAAAATATTTATAAATGTATGATTCATTTATAAGAAGTTTTATTTCCCTTTCATGGAACAAATGAATAAGTTTCTATCAAATTGGTTACAAACAGTGAAAGTACTGCCTTTTTTCTGTAATATAAGTCCTAGAAAATCAATTTATGGACTATTATAAGAGAGAGTTGTGCAGCTTTGATATTGCACACAATCATACACATGTATTAAAATGATTGGAATTGTACTGGGAGGGATTCAAACTACATTTAAAACCTGGGTGGACTGGGTATATTTGCTAGTATTGTATATCTTAGTGGAGCTGTAGCTTGGTGGTTAACATGCTTGCCTTCCATCCCAAGGTCCGGGGTTCAATCCTGACCTAGTGTCAGGGTTGGAATTTACAACTCTTTCAACTCCACTCTTGAGGCCTCAAATGAGACTTAGTTTATAAGCATGATACTGCTGTACATTATTATTAAATAGTTTATCCATCCTGTAATTAGAGAGTTACTCATTGTTGGATGTGTATGGAATTTTTTAAAAAGAAAGAAAAAAAAATCCAGGTTTTATAACAAACCAAGAATAAGAATAAAACACTTTATATTTGGTGGGGGTATGATGGTCAGAGAAGACCCCAGAGCCAAACATTTTTTGATATAGAATGAAAATATATGCTTGTTTGTAGGAACTACTGTATGTTTGGTAATAGAGTATAGGCCTATGATTAACTCAAATTATCGTTGGGAATAGTATTTGAGGGACTGGTGGTTTGGGACTATAGTAAGTGTGATTTAAAATTATTTATATTTTGTACATGTTAACACTATTGGTATCTATGAATATGTCACAATGTAAATATGCTTTATAACAAATACAGTTAAAATATGGAATCATAATGGCTTGCTTCACTTTTTTTCGGAGCTGATTTCATCGCAGTACAAATACCAAATACTGTGTGATCAAAAAGATAAAAAGAGTGTTTAATCTTACTTTTGATACAGGTATGAATATTACAAAAAATCCAGAGACAAGAATAGTAATTGTATGAACTAGTGACATAAGTGGTAGTCCAAACACAGCCCACACAAAGAACGATGGTTTCTGTAAATTAAAAAAAAAGTTAAATATATTTTATTTACAACAAATACTACATATTGTAAAAAGAGTGTAAAATCTGAAACCAGATCATTTAAGTGAAAAACTTAATGATGGCTTTATCTATCAAACAAGTTCTTTTTTTTTATGGAGCATTACATTTTTTTTAAATATGTAAAATTATTCGCTTGAAAATGCACTTTTATGGAAATAATTGGCTCAAAACTAAGTTAAAATGATTTTTTTGATTGATACAATACATCTACCCCAGTATACAGTAACTCCTAAAGGAATATTTCTATCGATTTGATCAGATATACTGTATGTTTATGACGTCCTATGTACATACATATAGTGCAAAGAACTTGGTACACTATTCGAAAAGAGTAGGGGATTGTGCTGTTCTGGTAAGCGCTGCACTGCTGGCTGCCGTGGGTCCATTGAAGGTCTAATTTAGGCTAGTTAAGCTTGAGGACCAGAATAAATACCTTTAGCTTAAGTTTTTCTTTAAAAGAAGGGAAACCTTTATGTAGAAATTATTGTAAATAAGACTTATTTTTGTTCAGTGCTTTGGTCTCTGGGAAAAGTGCTATATAAATCACTATAGCAATAACAATAGAAATATATTGTTCTTACGCAATAAGATGATTCTGTTGTATTTGACATTCCTCTGGTGATGGCAATTGGAATGTTCTCATCTTCAAGCACTTCACTTTCTACATTATCCTGTGATTCTAATCCTTGCAGCTCTTGCTCACATTTCTTATTTAGGTAAAAATGATTTAAATATGTTTAAGGAGAGTTAAGTCAGTGCCCATTTAGACTTAGGTAGTTATTTACCCGCTAAGATGACTTCAGAGATTAATTCTTGCTAACTTAGGTGGTACTACCTGTAATGTAGGTAATCAATTATGGATCCCGAGTGTGCCTGATGTTCTGTCTTCACTATCAAACATTATGTGACAAAAAAATGTGATGTGCCCATATATGGATACAATGATGTCATATCACTACCATATTCGAGCCTATCGCTACCATATTTGGGCACATCACACTTTTTTTTGTCAAACTAGTTTGATAGTGCAGCTTTAGTTTGCATTTGTTATTCAGTGGTTGTAATCTCATTTTTTATGACATGAGTTTTTAATTATTAAACGATGCGTATATTGAGTAGTTTACAGTTTACCTTTTGAACAAATCTTCCAAACGGCCACAGCATATACCAAGCCAACTTCAAACAAAAATGTCCTAAAAAATAAAAAAAGATATTAAATAATAGTAATTTATCATAGTATTTTATACTATGTAATTTAAACATAATCAGTGATTCTATTGATTATTTATTATCAAATTAATTATAAATAAAACAAAAGAGGGTTGGCTGTAGTGTTTAAATATGCCTCTCATTTGTTCCACTGGAATATTTTCTCTGCAGGATTTCAATAGAATACCTAAATCTCTGTATACGCTATCAAAATAGTTTGACAAAAAAAAGTTTGATGTGCCTAAATTTGGTAGTGATATGGCCAAATATGGCAGTGATATGACATCATCATGTCCATATATGGGCACATCATTTTTTTGTCACATACCGTTTGATAGTGTAGACAGAGCTTCAGAAGTTTAACATTATGGAGAAAGCATATATAGTACATTTTTGTCAACCTATGTAATACTGTATGTGTGGATATAGACATGGAGAAACATAATAATAATCATTAAAGTTTACAATGTAATAAGTTAATATTATAAAGGTAACAGACAATGCAAACACGTTTTTGACTTGATAAGATAATAAAAATGTTAAATGATATTTAACCGGTATAAACTAAATAGACACTGTCAATTATTAAAGGTATACCATAATACTACTGTATAATTACCAGCATAAATTGATATTTTTTACTAAGGTATTATGTTTTGAATATTCAATCAATATTTTATGTACCAGTATTTTATACACCTAAAGGGGGTTACAGTTCACTCACTAAAACTGTCTACACCATCAAACTGTGACAACAAATTATGATGTGCCCATATATGGACACGATGGTGTCATATCACTACCATATTTGGACACACTTTTTTTTAATAGTGTAGACAGAGCTTTAATAATAATAGATAGATAGATTTATATAGCGCAAATAAACGATGTCTCTATGCGCTCGACAATAAAGAGAAAGAGTGGAAAACAAAAGGAAGAGAACAAAAAGACACACACGAAACTAGCACTATCACCGCTTACTGGGGATCAGTGTGTAAGTACCCCAGTTAGCATCGGTTAAGTATTGATCTTTTTAGGGATCTTCTATATTGACCTTACCGTAGTCTTTTCCAATGATAGTCAGAAACATGAGCATCGCAACTAGGGTATAGACCAACGATATCCACCAGCCAAACAATATAACATACAGTACGTTACCAAAACTCAGAGTACCTTAAAGAAAATCAAAGAAACATTTGAATACTTATATATAGTACAACTAAAGGTAATCTAACAACAGTTTTAGAAGAGCCCAGCCACACCTCATAGACACTTCTTGGAGCACACCCTTACCGACACTTCCTCAGAAGCACATCTACAGCCACACCTCACTTACAGCATCATTTATCCTCTGTTCCTGTGTTTATTCTGTATTTATAACGTATTATCCTGTACTTAGTATATTAAGCACAACTGAATAAACAAATGTGATATTTCAACCAAGCGAGTAGAGTCTTCAATACAGTCTAAAACCTCACATATTATATTACAGTATAGATGAATGAATGTGTTTAAATTTTCTGTTGTAAAATAGTATATGACTATGTTTCATATATGCTTATATGCTTGTATGTTTTTAATCAAATAAATAAATGAAATGTCTTAGTCTAGCCAACAAATTTAATTTACAGTCATCATCTTCTACACATTTGGAATCTCTCCTTCTCTCCAAGTTTGATAGTGTGGACAGAGCTTAAGATCTTGATCTTTAACAATTTTGATTCAGTTTCATATTGTTATTTTATAACGATTTGTTACAAACTTACTAACAAATGGTTTTATTATATTTGGGCTCTCATACAATTTCTGAACAACCTCTGATCTTTCTTCTAGTGGTCTTGCTGTCAAATGTGATTTCCATTTCTTGAAACCGAACTATAAATATGAAAAAGAGGAAACTTATTATTATTAGACATTAGGCATATTTATTTTCAGTGTTTTTATACAATTTAAATAGTAAAACCAGTGCATAATCTTTGTTGATTAGAACGAATTATTTACAATAAAGTGTTTTGTTCAGTTTATTTTGTTGGGTTGATTATTTTTGGGTTATAATATGCTGAATTGTTTAGGGGTTAGGTTGATTATCTATGGGTTAAGTTTGATCTTTTTGTGTTTTTATAAATGTTTTTTTTAAATATTTCTTGTGTGGATATTTTCTGATATATTTATTGAAATGCTATATTTTATCTTTATGTGCTACGGTACTCGGTAAGAGGGTTACACAGGCTCTTGTCATAGGGATTTAGTTGCCTTTTCTGTTTTGTGCCACTTACTTTTTAGTTGTTTGTTTGTTGTTGTTTTGATTGACAATAAAGAATGAGAATAAGAATATATAGTGTCATTAGGTATAAATATTTGGCTTTTAAAATCATGCAGCTGATTTCATTTGCAACCATGATATGATACTTTTTAACAGTATCATCTTTACCACTCACCATGTGGTTTTGTTTCATTTTTTGCGCTTCAATCTCATTTTCGGCTTCAATGATGACAAATCCATCTTCATCAATCCTGTCGCCAGTGTGCGAGCGTTGTCTACCAAATCGTAGTCTTACATGACTGTTTGTTGAATGATCACTTCCTATACTGTTAATTGAACAATTCGAGTCTATACAGTAAAGTACCAAAATAACAAGAAAATAAAATGATTGACATGAAGATAGCAACTAAAGAAAACAATTATTATCATTTGTTAATAAATAATTATTCTTCCATTCAGACTATTATTATTTATTTATTTATTTATTGTTGTTGGTTAATTTAATTTAAATACTAAATAGGCTAGCTAGGCCTAATATTATATTTATTAAATAATAATCATTGCAATCACTCCATTGTTTACCTACCTGAGTTAAATGTAGAACTCCTAGGCCTGGTACCTCCAATATCGGTCACTACTGAAGGATCTGACTCATGTTCTGTACCGACCGTAGGCCTAGCTCTAGTGTCACTGATAGGTGTTCTGTTGGCGTTGGCCTGAGCAGCGTCGGCGTTAATTATGTCCATCACGTCGAGCTGAGGTCCATCTCCAACTTCATCTTGTTGTTCGTCCATCTGACACAGTTTCGTTTAATATAAGCTACTTACGCATTTATATCATATATTTTTAATGATGCATTGTTATGACAGATGAAAAAAAGTGGGAATAAGTAAAAAGGCAAAGCCTAAAAGAGCAAAGCATGTGCAACATCAACACATGAACACTCCCACACCGCACACGTCTTCACACACACACCTGAAACAAAAATGACAACAAACGTCACGCATCATCGCCCAACTGCTGTCATATGTTCGTACCAGCACGTGATTGTTTTTCACGTGATCATGATACCTGGAAATGTTATTTGTTTACTGTCAGTGTAAGCGGATGTACTACTACTACTAGGCCTAGTATATTATTAATTAACAGGATTGGATGATTGTTGTAGTGACCTAAACTACCTAAAGTAAACAAGTATGTATTTTAAATTTAGATTATTTTCTTTCTTATTATCAGAACTTAGTAAAAAATCACGTATTCGTCGGTTACAAAAAATGTTCACTTGAGGCCCTAAATATTACAGGACGTGACTCTCATGACAAAAATAAAGGTCGTCTTTATTACATCGTTAGATATATCATCAATCAATCTGAAAAATGTCTCACTGGTGACATCATTGATCCCGTGGAAACAAACAGATACTACTATATAATAATATCATTAATTTAATATTATAAAAAAACATTTCAGTGTATATTCAGTATCTGCTACTGAACTGTATATTCTCTTTACTTCTATTCTACTAATACATACTGACTTTTTCACATTTCTTTATATCATGATAAATGTAGCCTATTTTTTCCAATCAATCAATCAATCATTTTAATTGATCATTTAATGAATAGATCGAGTGTGCCGTCTGAATCATGATATATAATATTAATTGATATTTATCTTTCAAATTTCATAGATTTGGAGCATCTTAGTTGGGACTTTATTATCATCATGTTTCAAAATATAACTGGGTCAGTTCAAAGGTTCTTGAGGTATAGCCTTTTGTCCAGACAACATATCAGACAAGTCTCTATCACCCAGCATTCCAGCACTAATCAAACAGAATTACCAGATTTCAAAACGAGTGTTGACGTTCATGAACACAAATTGGAAAGACCAAAAAGACCCGCTCCAAGGATTTCAAAAGAAGAGTTAAAAATACTGGAAAAAGATACAAAAGTATATTATTTTATTTACAAATAAATATAAAATATATAGTTGATTCAAGGTGATTTCTGATTGGTCAAAAGTTTTTATTATGCTTACAAATAGTAAAAAGAATCAGAATGTGAATTTCTTCCAGAGGTCCCAATTTGAAAAAAAAATATATCAATATCAAGAAAACTTATTAAAGCAAGAGAGGCTCATCTTTTTCTCTTTAAAGTAAAATCATTATAAAACTATGAGGTCGCTATTAAAAAAATGTTTATTTATAGAACAATGTGCTTTTCAGATGTATCAAATGCAGAAAATGTGTTGAGGAAATGCATTTTTTTTTCGCCTTCTACTGTAGAGCTTGGAGGAGAACCCAAATAATACTTCTTGTGACCAGAAGTCAAACGTCTATACACACTGTGTCACATACAGAATAACCACCGTATAAACTCGGGTCTAATCCCACTTCTGGTCTAATCCCACTTCTGGTCTAATCCCACTTCTGGTCTAATCTCTTTCTACTATGTCTGATTTCACATACAGGCATATATCCCTGGGTATAGTCCCCATATTGATGTTTGGTCTGGATATAGTCCTCTCTCTAGCCAGTTCAGATGAGTTTCTACAAGAAATTTTTACTAAAATCATTTTTTTTTTCAGAACAAGGCTTTCCCGGGTATAGTCCCACCTACCAAAGTCGGCCCAATTTTGTGTTCTAGTGGGGTGGGATTATACCAGGGATATACAATATATGATTTTGTGTTCTAGTGGGGTGGGATTATACCAGGGATATACAATATATGATTTTGTGTTCTAGTGGGGTGGGATTATACCAGGGATATACAATATATGATTTTGTGTTCTAGTGGGGTGGGATTATACCAGGGATATACAATATATGATTTTGTGTTCTAGTGGGGTGGGATTATACCAGGGATATACAATATATGATTTTGTGTTCTAGTGGGGTGGGATTATACCAGGGATATACCATATATGATTTTGTGTTCTAGTGGGGTGGAATTATACCAGGGGATATACAATATATGATTTTTATGTATTTGTATTAATATTATACATTATTTCTTCTTTTAGGGATCTTTAATTCCAGAAACGTTAAAGGAGATGCAGAATGATAAAGAATTTAAAATCAATATGGAAAACATAAAAAAATATGGTCAGAAGAAACTTACTAGAGAGGAACGTAAAAAACGGCAGCGTGCATTGAATGATATTGGTATTCCCAGTTTCCGGGATTTTATTAAAACAACATCAAAGAGTGAAGATAAAGGTATTCAAGGGAGACCTATGATTTTGTTTAATCAGAAAAAATGTCAAGAATAGGGAAATTGGATCTGACAATTTAAACTTCAGCTCACTGTTTGCCTTCTTCTCTAAAGTTCTGTCTACACTGTCAAAACAGTTTGACAAAAAGTGTGATGTGCCCAAATATGGTAGTGATATTGTAATATAATGTTGCGTGTTGTTGAGGTACTAATGAAGGACTCTGACTCGCTTGACTGTCGTAACACATATATTATTTATTCAGTATAATACTTCAGTACAATATACAACTATAAGTATAGATAAGGAACGGACAATCAATGATGCTGTCAGTGAGGTGTGAAGTGTGTAGGTCTGCTTCTGGAGAAGTGGCTGTATGGTGTGTCTGGGCCCTTCTGAAACTTGGGAGTATATTGGCTCAGTTCATTTGCATAATGTCATTACATCATCTGTGAGGGTAACGATTGGTCCTAAGTTGATCCAGGGGTGTTTAAGTGGGAGTGATTAACGGTATAATAAGGTATTTCTGTGATGGATGACACTGTCAAATCTGTACTTAAATAGTGTCGATCACTCCTGGTTTTAACGATGGGAAAGTCACAAAATTAAGCTAAGTGTTTTCTTTAGGGATTCTATTATAAACTAAATGGTCATTAAAACATCTGGACAAACTCTCCTTCGGACTTTCTGGGTCAAGTTTGTGAACCTATCTGAATTCCGATACAAAGGTCAATTTCTTAAATATAAAAGTATATCTTTATATTACATCCCTCTGTTTCCCTTTTTTTTTTTTTTTTTAATCTATTTAACATATAAAAATGGTTATAATAGTGGCATGCAAAATTAAAGTTATATAAAAGAAAAAAAACATTATTATACATATATGCAAAAATTGAGTTAGCCAAAACCATTGACTCTGAAGTGTAACCTTATCACTTTCACTCTCTCTCTTCTCTCTCTTAAAAAAATGAAATTAAAAATGAATTTGGTATAAAATTCGCGTAAATCAAACATAAATCAGTTAAAATAAAATTACAAAACTTAAAAATATTATGTTACATTGAACATACATCAAATCGTGCGACAACTCATCGCGTTCTAATGGTCTTCAAACATAAATCATCAAATTAAAATATAAAACTCAAGAAACTGTGGCTGATTAGCCTAAAATCAAAATATCAAACTTAATCACTTAAAACTTTAAAGAAACAAATGTGTGTGTCCCGTTGACACAAACTTATCCACAATATATCGTTATCGTCACAACTTTATCGATTTAAGCATTTATATTTACAGGTAATTACGATTTCAATCGGTCGACAAATTCGACTTTTGTACTCAATTTAAAAAATATTAAAATTAAAAGTACTAAGAAAATCTCCTGTTATTGTATATCAATTAATTAATGCTTGAGATTAACGACTCAAAGGTTCAACAAAATATTTGTTACAAAATGATTGTCGTTCTTTTCAATATCTCAATATATCGATCATTCAAAATTCAAAATTAATCATTATCAAACTCGTTACAAAATCGATACTTAATCATAATTTCAATTCTCTTTTAACTGAAATCACATCATTACTAAACAAATCTCATCAAATACGTAGACTATGCTATCAATAATTTAGCAAATGTCGTAATTTAAAAATAATCTTGCAAAAAATTAAATCAGTAACTTGTTGCATTATACAAACGTTTTATGAATCGTTTTGGCGATCCACTTATCGGTATCTGTTTATCTTTAATGATCTCTTTAATTAATTTATCTGTATCGTTATATCTGTCAATATTCCACCAAAATTTGCGATCATTAGATTCGTGTTTTGTTTTATCGGTGTTACGTTTGGCTGAAGTCGGTTTAGAATATGAAACTAAAACTTGGAAATGTCCTGCTTTAAATCTACCTCGGTTTAATGTCATATTTGAATCATTAGGTGCTGTCATAATTAAATTAGTTTGTTCCTTTATTTGTTCTTCTTTCATTTGGAATGGGGCTGCTAATCCCATGTTATTCTCTACACAGTCAATGTAAGGTTGCAAGTTAAGGGGTTCTACTTTAGTTGGATGTGTAAGGGTATCTGATTGCAATTGGGCTGGTGTCCTATCATGTTCGTCGATAAATTCAACATTGGTTTCGTCATTTACTACATTAATGGTGTTTTGGATTTTATCGTTATTATCATCGGTGGGTTCATTCAACAATTGTTTCAGTTTTTGGAGATGTGTAAAATTTTTGCGTTCTTTAGGCGTTCTCATAAAACAGGGTTTCAGTCTGTTATAATTGAATACGTCGCGAAGTATTTCTCCTTTAATCGTCGCTAGGATGTAGTGTGTTCTGTCTAGTACTTCATGAATTACTAATGGTCCGACCCATTCTGCGGCGATTTTCTTTGAATTTGCTGTTAGTGATGATGATGTTGGCTTGTATAGATGTACGAGTTGTCCTACTGAGTAAATTGGACTTTTTTCTAAGCGTTGGGAAATCTTTGAGTTTTGGACGTTTTGTTGTGTTCGCTGTAATTGTAGCATTGTCTGTGAAATGTTTTGAAATTTCTTCTTGAGATGTTCAAAGTATTCTTCATAGGAATGAGACAATCCTGAAATAGGGTTAAATGCTAATGAGGTCAAACTTGGAGGTTGGCGGCCAAAAACTAATTCGTAAGGGGAGTGGTTTCCTAGATGTGGGGATGTAAACGAGTTATAAGCATAACATGTTGTTGATACAAATCTAACCCAATCTGTTCCGAATTGGTTAAGGTTGACCTTTAACAGGTCCGATACGGTGCGGATATGACGTTCAACTTGTAAACTACCGTGATTGTGGACGCTGATGATTTTCCTATCAATATTAAGGGTGTTACATAATAGTGTTAATAATTTTCCTGTAAGGGAGGTTGCTGCATCTGAAATAAGACGAGATGGGGGTCCAAAAATACTGATGACCTTTTGAATTAGTGCTTCACAAATTGTTTCGGCATCAATGGATTTCAAAGGTACACAAATCAAAAATCTAGTTATCTCATCACATACTACCATAATATGTTTAAAACCTGAAGGTGAAGTTGGCATACTCTTAAAATCTAGACTGAGTGTATGAAAGGGACGGTAAGTTGCTGGTACTCGATCGTGTAAAGGACGTAATTTATCGGTTTTGGGACGAAATTGTTGACATCTAAGACACGCTTGGGTATAATTGTTGACTTTCTCGAACATAAGGGGCATGTAAAATAATTTCCTAATAGTAAGGTAAGTACGCATCGTACCTTGGTGGCTACTTAACAAATTGTCGTGATACTGAGAAATAATAGTCTCTGCTAAGTTTTCAGGAACAGCTAATTGCAATACAAATTCTCCACCTTTATCTTGGAAAAATAAACGGAATAGTAAACCGTTGCACAATATGTACTGCTCTGACTTATTCTGAACTGCACGAGCTGCTTTCTTATCAGCTGGAAGGATATCATGAGCTAAATAATCGTAAACTGGCTTAAAAAATGGTGAAGTTTCTTGTTCAACACGAAATTGTTTAACATCTACTGGGAGGTTATAATCTCTAATTATCTTTCTTTGAATAACATCCATTAATCTATCTAAGTCTTGTTGTTTTGGGATGTGTGCTGACTTAAATTCAGTTATGTTTGGTACTAGTGGTTTGGGCGATGTATACAATTCAACTGGTACATTTCGATGTGTAGTGTCTTTGCTTTGTTTATTTTTGTCTACTAATCGTTCCTCTGGAGGTTGTCGAATGTTTACATTACGTATTGGGGGTGGCGTTACGATAGGTGGCGTTATGATAGGCGGTGATCGATGTGCGTTTGTTTGTTGTCTCGTGATTATTTGTGGTGTAGCGGTAGGTTGAGGTGTAGGTCGCGTGTTTGTTGTCACTGGATTTTGATTAATGACAGGCGTTTGTTTGGGTTTGGGTTTATGTAGGTCAGGTATATTTATTCCCATTTTCTTGGCGTATGACCTTGTTACTGGTCTGCTAGTAAATGTGTTTGTAATCGGGTTAAGAGATTCAGTCTCTGTAATATTAAATGCAATGGGTACAACTTGATCAATTTCGGAATCGTCATCACGAGGGGCTCGGGAGAGAAAATCTGCTAAAACTAATTCAGTTCCTTTCTTATAACCAATTTGGAAAATGTATCCGGACAATCGTAATATTAGTTTCTGTAAACGGGGTGTACATGGCTGATCTTTTGAATTCCAAATTTGTACAATTGCTGAGTGGTCTACGAATGCATCAAATTCGCAACCCTTTAGTAAGTGTCGAAATGCTGAAACGTTAATGTAAAGTCCAAATAACTCTAATTCTGTGACGCTATATCGTTGACAGGCTTGTGGTAAGATTTTGGAATAATAACCTATTATGTGTTCTTTACCGTTTACTGTTTGTGTTAAATATGAACCTGTTGCGGTTCTTGAAGTGTCGCTATATAGCGTAAATCTACCTTCTTTTCTAGGCATTTGAAGAGTTGGTGGTTTAACCATTAATTGTTTAATTTCGTCAAATGCTTTCTGGTGGTCAGTAGACCAACAAAATTTTCGGCGTTTGCTTGCGAGTGTGTGTAACGGACGTAAAATTGATTGTATTTGAGGGAAAAAATGGGATACATAATTTACTGCACCAATAAATCGTTTAGTTTCTTTATGGGTTCGTGGGACTGGCAAATTTCGGATAGCTGCACACCTGTCGCCTAATGGTGTGATACATGCGTGTCCTGAAGAATTAATCAGGATGGTGTGTCCCATATATTGCACTTTATTCTTGAATAACTTACATTTCTTTGGACAAATTCTAAAACCATTTAATTGTAGGGCTTGTAAAACGGAAACGAGGTGCTGCTTATGAGCAAATTTGTCTTGGCTAAATAAAATAATATCATCATGATGGGCGATACAGAATTCTCTAGAATTTGGGATTTCATTTAAAATTTCGTCAATCTTTGCTTGAAATATACCTGGTGAAACGTTTAATCCTTGTGCTAATCTCTTATAAAAATAATGTTTTCCACCATGATATGAAGCTATACCTGTATATTGTTGGGCATGTTCGGCTAATGGTACACAGTGGAACGCTGATTTCAAATCAATTACGCTAAGAATCTGTGCATTAGCGTTACCTATTGTTTTCAAAGTTTCGGCCAATAATGGGAATGGGTGATTAATACGTTTTATCCTGGAATTGAGATAGCGGAAGTCTGTGACAACTCTTTTATCTTTTGAATTTTTCTTTGAAACAAGAAGGACGGGGGAAGTATACGATTGGTGTCCTACTGCTAAGATTCCTAGTTTGACTAATTTGTTCAATTCGGCCTCAATGACATGTTTGTCTTTGTCTGTCGCGAAGTATGGGCGAATAAAAAATGGTTCATCGTTAGAGAGGTGTATGTCAGCTTTGAAGTTTGGGCAGCTAGATAGTTCACCATAAAGTGAAAATGCGTTTCTGTTTTGTTGTAAGGTTTTATACAAATCTTCTTTTTCTCTATGTGTTAAAACGCTGTCTGTTAAATCAACTTGTTTCCTAATTATTTCTTCCTCGGTTAAAGTTAGCAATGGGTCTGTACGTTCTAAATGTGGGTACTTGTTTGCGTTGTCATTGGTCAACTTTATTCTATCTATTGGTAGGTCATTAGTAACTGTGACAAGGTTGGTTAAGTGAAGGCTCGCGATAGGTTGATGTGTATTTAGAGATACGTTTCTGTTTGTGTTGTTAGTGATATCAATGTTGGTTTCTCCTCTGTGTAATTTTACTAACATGTCTGATGGACAAAGTTTTGAAATATGGGTGGTTGCATGTAGAACAACATCAGAATTGCGTACAAAGGCGGGAACCCTTCCTTTTAATTTAACTGTTTTAGTATCACCGGGTTTAAGAAAAATCTTGTGTACTGGACGAAAGCTAAAAATCTTTGGTCTAATGCGAAATGTGTTTTCCTTAAAATTTAAAGTACCGTCGAGTTCAGACAATGTTTCGGTTCCAAGTATCAGGTCGATACCTGTCAAATTTTTAACGATTAATGCTGAAATTTTAAATTTGTGTCCTTGGATAAATAATTCGAATTGCACTAAGTGGTTGGCATATAAGAAGTCACCGTTGCCTAATCGAAATTTAGTTGTGTTCACTTTAACTGGCTTTAAACGCGATAAATAAAGTGAGGAATTAACGTACGATTGTGAGATTATAGTTCTAGTTGAACCACTGTCAAATAAAGTTAAAACATTTCTACCATCTGGTAAATTTCCTTTAACGTAATTTCTGTCGTTAAGTAACAAATCAATATTATCTGAATTTCCTAAGTATTTTGCCTTAAAATTGTCGTATTTAGTATGGGGGGCCAGATTATAGGCGGCATCTAGTCCCCTTTTTAAAAATCCTGCTGGTGGCTAGGGTAGTAATTGTTTGACTGTTGGTATGGGCATGGCGGGGGATAGTTTCCGTAAGAGCGGTTTTGTTGTCGGCAGTGCCTTGCTATGTGGCCTGGTTTCCCGCAGTAATAACAGGTTGGGGGAGGTTGTCTATATCTTGGGGTCGGTGGGGTCTGGAATCGGGGCTTGTATGGGCTTGGGCTTCGGTTTCGTCTTGGGATATAATTTCGGGTGGGGGAACGTGAGCGTCGAGTATCATCATTAAGGGATCGTTTTGTTGTGGCCATGTCTAACTTGAGAGAATTTATCTCATGTTGGAGCGATTCGAGACTATTAGGCCTATCTGTTTCCTTATTGATATTGAATGAAACTTCCCGTGTGGCATCATCTACGGAAAGGTCAAGGTAATTTTGTGTGCTATTTACAATATTTTCAATAGTGGCATCGATTGGGGTGGACATGGCTACAGCTGCTCTACATTTTGGTGGAAGGGTCGAAATAAATTTATTCTTTATCTGCTGGTCAGCGTATCCAATTCTGTCTGCGGCTTGTTTGATTTTGGTTAAGTGCTTTTCGGCGTTGTCGCCAGTGGTGTATGTAATTGAATCGTATTCTCTTATGTGCGCATAGATTGATTTGTTTTTACTAAACCTGTTGATGAATTGGGTTTTTAAGGATTCTAGTGAATCAAACTGCTTTCCCTCAATCCAGAGTCTAGCTTGGCCCTGAAGGCTACGTTTAAAAATACTTATTACATTAATTAATTGGGCATTGTTTACAGGGTTTCCTAACGTGTGGGCCTCAAGGTAGTCGGTAAACGATAAGTAATGTGCACTACATTGGTCGTGATCGGTTATGGAACCGTCATATCTTTTGGGAAGGAAATCGGTTTGTCTTAGGTGGGGCACGGGGTGAGGATTGACGGGCTCATTTAAAATTACTTCGTTATCAACAACGTCGACCATACTTTATAATATTAATTAATCAAAATATCAAAACAATTTAGTGTATATGTAAACTCTCACTTTTTCAATCAAGGTTACAAATCAAAAATCAAAATGGTTTCGACTTACCCCAAATGCTTCGGATCCAATTAAAATGAATTAAAGGAATGCAAAAGTGTTCAAAATTGTTTAAATGTTCAAACAACGAATTAAAGAAATGTTAAAGGTGCTCATCAATGTTCAAATTTTCAAACAACGAATTAAAAAATGCGAAAGGTGTTCATCAATGTTCAAAAAAGTAAATTTAAAAAAAACGATCGAAAAAAAAACGGCGTGAAGTTGAAAGTCTCTAAACGAAACAGTTCTTGTCCGCTTGCTTCTGTTTTGATTCTTCTTGGGTCTTCCTCGATTATCTTCTTTGTCTTTATCCAATGGTTATAATTTCATAAAATTTCTGCTTGTCTCGATTTCATTCAAATATAATTTCAGCTTGTCTTTTGTGTCTTCCTCGATTATCTTTTTTGTCTTCATCCAATGGTAATAATTTGATCAAATTTCTGCTTGTCTCGATCTCATTCAAATATAATTTCAGCTTGTCTTTTGAGTCAAAGTAAATTTCTCTCCTTTCAAACAAATATGGTTATTTTTGTCTTCGTCTTCGTCTTCGTGTCTTGTTAAGTGTTTATTTCTTGTTTTCTCACTCCGTTCCTTATGAAATTTGGGTCTTCCACCATGTAATATAGTGTTGCGTTGTTGAGGTACTAATGAAAGACTCTTACTCGCTTGACTGTCGTAACACATATATTATTTATTCAGTATAATACTTCAGTACAATATACAACTATAAGTATAGATGAGGAACGCGGAGGATCAATGATGCTGTCAGTGAGGTGTGAAGTGTGTTAGTCTGCTGTGAGGTGTGTGCTCCGTGAGGTGGCTGTAAGGTGTGTCTGGGCCCTTCTGAAACTTGGGAGTATATTGGCTCAGTTCATTTGCATAATGTCATTACATCATCTGTGAGGGTAACGATTGGTCCTAAGTTGATCCAGGGGTGTTTAAGTGGGAGTGATTAACGGTATAATAAGGTATTTCTGTGATGGATGACACTGTCAAATCTGTACTTAAATAGTGTCGATCACTCCTGGTTTTAACGATGGGAAAGTCACAAAATTAAGCTAAGTGTTTTCTTTAGGGATTCTATTATAAACTAAATGGTCATTAAAACATCTGGACAAACTCTCCTTCGGACTTTCTGGGTCAAGTTTGTGAACCTATCTGAATTCCGATACAAAGGTCAATTTCTTAAATATAAAAGTATATCTTTATATTACAATATACCCAAATATGGTAGTGATATGACATCATAATGTCAATATATGGGCACATCACATTTTTTGTCACATAAAGTTTGATAGTGTAGACAGAGCTTAAGTTACACCCATTAGCCCTGATGAAAGTATAATATTTAGAGATTAGCGCTTCTTTCTGTGGGTGTTTACCATTTTTATTTAGATTTATTATTATTTTACTTGTATCTCCATTGGGATCCAACCACTGATACTCACACAGCATCTGTCATTTTCAATAATCAATCAATCAATCAATCAATCAATCAATGTAATAATAACAATAGTTTTAAAATAAGGTAACAGATAAAGATAATAGAATAATGTACCCTTTTCTTTGATTCAGATTTTCATGGTTTACTCCGGAAAACACCAATTGAAATTTTCCAGCTTAACATTGGTTTATACTGCAACCAGGCATGCAACCATTGTCATGTGGAATCATCTCCAAAGAGGAAAGAGATGATGAACTATCAGACAGCAGAGAGGTGCTTAGAGGTCCTTAGCAACAGTCCATCCGTTCACACTGTTGATATCACAGGTGTGTAACATATACCCTTTTCACATCTGCATATTAAACATAACACTTGTAAAAAGTTGTAACCATACAACTTGTAACAAGTTTGATCTCCTGATTTATTTTATGTTTTCACACATGTATACTGTACATGAACTGTGTGAAATTGCAGGAGAAAAGCATAGTTGCACACTACAGTATTTGATTACTATGGTTGGTCATATGCATGCGCAGTAACAACTCAGGCCTCTCATCAGTGTGTTTTCTCCCAAGATTTCAAAGGGGTTCCCTGTGAAATCTCAGGAGATTTTCCACAAAATTTTATTCACACTTTGCAAACCACACATTTGCAAAGGTGAGAAGGGTAATAGATTCAACAAATCTGTATTTACCATTCATATTTAGGGTAAGGGAAATACTGAAAATATCCTATCTAAAGTGAACACCACCGCATCACTTAAAATCTTTAAAAATCTATTGACTTAAATGATAAACTTGTTAATCAATAATGGTACAGTATTAAAAAGTAATTTGATGATGATCGAGCGGTTCTTGTAAAGTGCTTTGATTTTGTAAAGACACTATAGAAATGATTGAAGACACATTTTTTATTTTAGGTGGTGCTCCAGAATTGTGCAGTGAATTTCGTTTTATTACTCAGAAATCAAGTGAACTTGGTCTTAATGTGATTGACAGGTGCAACTTGACAGCCCTCTTAGAACCTGGCCAAGAAGACACAGCTAAATTTCTTGCAGATAACCAAGTCATTGTTATTGCTTCTCTGCCATGTTACAGGTACAGTACTTCTGAACATCTTTTTCTCGTCTTTTTGTATTTGTTATCGTTCCAGTTTTTTAAGTGTTGAGGGCCTCATGCTTGTCAGCCCCGGCTGTTTTGAGTCACCCTCATTAAACAAAGTTTAATAATAAAAAAATAAAGAAATTTTAATTTCTATTAATCATAAAAAATCATTAAACATTACTTTTAATATACTATAAATGTCTCTAGAATGTGACCTACTATACATTCTATTCCTATATGACAAAAATACATTTATTTTCAGTGCAAAGAACGTAAATCTACAACGAGGCGCTGGTGTTTTTAACAAAAGCATACAGGGTCTACTGTTACTTAATAGCCTTGGATATGGCAAGCCAGGCTCACCACTTCAACTGCATCTAGTCTACAACCCATTAGGTACATTGGCAACAACAGTTACATTCTTTATTTATAAGCTACATGTGGGCATGGGTTCGAGCCTACTGTATCTGTACAATACTAATTGCATCCTTGGGCAAGATCCTTTATGCTCATTGCCTAATCCTTTGGATGGGATGTAAAGCCACTGGTCCCGTGTACATATAGTGTATGTTAAAGAGCTTTTCAAAAAGAGTAGGGAATCATTTCCTGCTCCACTGCTGGCTGCCGTGTGTCTGTGGGGGCCTAATCTAATTTCCCCATGTTTCCAGTTAAGCTTGAGGACCAGAACATTTAATATATGTGTTGATATGTAGTGGCGGAGTAGCTCAGTAGTTTAAGGTCCGGAGTAATTTCTTGGACTGTCACACTATTAATAACGCACAGGGTTGGTTTACTATCTGTAAATGGATAATCAACTTGCTGATAACACAAAAATAACATTTTTCCAACAAAACTATTATATACTATTATAAAGAAATTAACATAATTTCACTTTTCTCTGATATTACAGGTGCATTTTTAGCCCCTCCACAAGCTGACCTAGAAGTAAAATACAAAGAGGAATTGTGGGATAACTTTGGTATTGAGTTTAACAACCTTTTTACAATTACAAATATGCCGGTTAAACGGTTTGCAGATTTTCTCTACAGAAGGTAATGTTCTACCTGTTGCATACATACAGCATATAAAATGTGACAAAAATTAAGCGGTTATAGCAGGGGCATGTACAGTAATTGTAAGAGCAATATAAATATCAATCCATTATCCAACAATATTTTTACTGACTGCTGATATATATAAATGATCCATTATTTTATGAATTATAAATTGGTCAACCTTATTAGGACTACTGTACTAGATTTTTCAACGATTCTTTTCTAAATTCATATTTAAGGAACGAACTAAAAGATTACATGCACTTACTGGTACGCAACTTCAACAGCCAAAGTATGGAAGGCTTAATGTGTCGAAATTATGTCAACATTAACTGGGATGGAAAGTTATTTGATTGTGATTTTAATCAGCAACTTGATATGCCCATGAGAAGTCCTAAAAATCAAAGTAAGTTTGTTTTAGCACATGACATTTAATGTACACAACACTGGCAGAAATCTTTGTCATTCATCTATGTCCTTGCCTCGACTATTCCAACCAAGAACACGCAGACATACATTTGCTGAATGGTCATTCTCTTGCACAGCTCCATCCTTATGGATGCTCTTCCTTAATCAATCAACGACGCTAACTCTATTCACATATCTTTGGCATAGCATATGAAATTACGTAATTTCTACCTAGTTCGAGTCTTGTGGTTGTAGTGCTTTAGTTAGAGAAAATTTATTTGGTTAGGCCCTATACAAAAGACAATTATTATTATTATTATGATTGTCATTATAAATAGTCATTTTCGATTAAGATCAGTTCTAAATGCAACTTGATTCAATTTACCCAATGTTTGATAGGTAATGAAGCACAGTCTAGTAGAGAGCCTTCCATATGGGACATCAACTCAACATCAGACATTGAAGATCTACGTATTGTGACAGACAGTCACTGCTTTGGCTGCACCGCTGGTTTGGGATCAAGTTGTCAAGGAACGACCGTGTAATCAACAGAATTATTTGTTTGATTCATTAATAGCACAAACAAACATTTCAATGTTAAAAGGTGTGACAATAGATATCCAGTCAATATGAGTAAATTCAGAAATCAATAAAAACTGGGGTACAAAGTGTTGATATGAAAAAATACTAAATTTATTTCATAAAATTAATTTTACCACATTTATATATATTCAGCATTTTATAAAGTTTTAAAATTATCTTTCAAACAGATGTTAGTTAGAGGGCAAACCCTGATGCCATGCTAAGAATTGCGTGTTTGTTGTTTTTGTTTGTGCGTGATTTTCCTGTATGGTATCAAAATCTATGTCAGATCATAGTATTTTAAACAGAAATGTAACGAAGGTCGATTTTAATGATATCATTTAATTAAACTAAGTTTTTAAATTACTAAATTTTATAAGAATAATTGTTTTGTGATTGTTTTTGATATTGCACAGTACTTGCATAAAATACATAATAGTATTTTAGAGGAAAATAAATAAATTACCAAAGACTAGCAAAATGAATATGTTATAGTATACAGTACTTGTATTTATCAGGATGTGATGCATACAGTATATACTGCAATCAAGTCTATAATGTGGTCGACAAGTCAGTATGTTAGAGGGACGTTGAATAACTAATAAGTCGTCAGTATGTTAGAGGGACGTTGAATAACTAATAAGTCTAAGTCTTTCATGGTAATCAGTACTTCATTATTATGTTGCAATCAGGTTTTAGTACTGTATTATATTTAGTATATAAAAATAGCACAATCAATGATAATCTTGAAGGGCGACAGAGACGGATGTAGGAGCACCAACATACAATATGGTAATGTTCAAGATAGATATCAACAAGAACAAGTAGTTCATAGGATTCATTTTAACTCTAAAAAGAGGGATAACACACCCCTAGTGCATATCTATCTATACCTGTCAAAGTACATCATTTTCACTGGCCACTTAAGGCCATACTAGTCTAGAACAGTTTGCCTACAGGGTTAGCATGGAAGGAATGGTATCTGAAACTGAGCTAAAATGAGTGAATTTATACTGTGGTCAAATACAGTATAGCATATGGGGTCCGTGCAAAAATTTTATTAAAAACAGTTCATTATTATTAAAGCACAATTCAAAATTTTGATAATTTTTTATATAATTTTTTAGTATTATATTGTATTGTATAAACGTTTGTTTTAATGTTTAGGTAAAGGTATACAAAGAGTACTGAAAGGTTACAGTACTATTCAAATATTATAGTATGTTAATATTACAAAACATAGGTACTTACATACTACACAATGCACTAAATAATTTCACATGTTACTACAGCTAAAGACACTGATGTGTAAAATGGTTAGTACTGGTGTAATAAAAAATAATCTTATTAAAGGTTTTAGTAATGCAATGTACATGAGTATTAAATGATTGAACAACGGCAGAAAATAAAATATAAAATTGAGACAATTTCTTGGGTTTTCTTTATTAATAATTCCTGAATAATGACGTGATTCATGATATAATATGGTTCATGACATGATCTAAATATTACAAATAATTTGGGAATGTCAAAGGTCAAGAGAGAGGTTTTCAAACATTTTACCACAGCACTACAATACTGGTGACTTAACAAAGATTGTTATTGGTTAGTTCTTTCATAGTGCATTGTGGGATGCAGTGGTATCATGTTTATGATGTTACAGTCCTCAAAATGCACCTCTCTTTCGACCTTAAACATTTTGTTGTCATTTCAATCGAACGTGGCAAATGTCAAAATTGATGAAATGTGACCACTGTAGAGGTGACAATTGCGCATTTTGTGACAATCAAATCAAATGTCACATATGACATTTATTAATTGTCACACACAAATGCAATCAATAATAACAATTATACATTGTATATATTAAACAAATGTGACCACTGTTAAATTGTGACAATCCATTATGACCAAATGTGACAATCGATTGAATATGACAATCTCATGTAAAAGCTATTTGAACAAATACCTTGAATAAATGTATTTAATATATATAAAATGGACATAATCTAATGTTTACAGTTGAGGGAAGTTCATTCATCCAGATTTATGTTTCTCTGGCTTTTGAACCAGCTTACTCAAAATCCTACAATGGTCAAATATTTACATTTGAAATTCAAAATCTATAGAAACTATAATGCTGTATATCCATTCCCAAACCGTACAAACATGCATAATATCCAGAATTAAAATCTTTCTTTTTCTATAAAATCAGATATTTCTTACAAACACAAGAACATGTTTATTATTTTTTTCTCATTTGAAAACGAAAAGTAATTGATAGAAAAATATTCAGCATCCTCAGTTTTTAGAAAAGATACAAGACTAGAATTTTTGACATAGACTATGAAAAGGTATCAAATGGATAAAATAGAAGTTTTATTTATTACTGCAAGCAATAAAGATAAGTTCTTTAAATCGGTTTGCTCCATCCCTAGCACCTCTGTATGGAATTTTATTTATTTTTTTATTATATTTTCTAAACTATATTCTCATGCATATCTGTCCCTAAACTTGTAGCACAACTTAAAATGATGATATAATATACCATCTGTTAAAACTCAAATAAAATGTTATAATTATTAAGGCAAGCTTTCCAAAATGAATAACTGTTTCACAATTGACATACACATAAATTATGATAATCACATCAAAATGATAGAACCATTGATTCCGTGTTGAAATTGATAAATGACAGTTAAAAATGACTTATTTTTAAAATGTTTTAATTTGGTGTTTAATATAAGTAGTATATTTATCTTAATCGTAATTCACACACATACACACTATGCATTCCTCCAATATCGCACCACGCAGAAAAAAAAGCAAAATACCCTGTTTAAGAGTTTAATAAAGTCAAAAACGTTCCACTTCTCCAACTAAATAATTCCCCCACCCCCGCCCCACATAAACATGCAAACAAAGAAAGTTTTATATACATTGTAGTGTACAGTTTAACAGAAGATAACGGTAGTTTTTGTTTATGCGTATTCGCCTTGCTCACGTATTTTCTTATACAGTATCATGGCGAAAACCATACCGAGGATCTGTAATGAAACAAAAACTTGATTTTAAATACAGTTTGATTTTTGTAAGGCGCATAAAAAATAGCAGTAACTTTTGACCAGTGTGACATGAAATATACTGAATAGTCAACTCAGGCATCTAGAAAAAAAAACCAGGACCTCTCCTAAAACATGAAGGAACCAAAAACTAGACATCTAGTATTAAACTCTTCCACCAAGAAACTTGGAAGCACAGCAGGAACTCCACTAGGTTTGAGAACTCAAAATGGTAAAATTTGAAGTTTGGGTACACTCACTATTAATCCAAAAACCAAAAAGTATGGGAACTTCACTAAGTATGGGCACTCTACCAGGAACCCCAAATGTATGGGAACTCTCTCTAAAAAAAAACACCCAGATTCCCAGAAGTATGGGAACTCTCTCTAAAAAAAACACCCAGATTCCCAGAAGTATGGGAACTCTCTCTAAAAAAAACACCAAGATTCCCAGAAGTATGGGAACTCTCTCTAAAAAAAACACCCAGATTCCCAGAAGTATGGGAACTCTATCAAGGAATTCAAAAAGTGTGGGAACTCTTTCAGGAAATAGGACTTCGCCCAAAACAAACAAAATCATCAAAACTATACGTAGTGTACCATAAACTTTATATCAACACATTTATTCAGTTAAGAATACTGGGACCCTCATTAGAATTCTCACAAGATCTTGATTTCTTTAAGATCCACCAGACTTTCTGGAAAAGTGTTAATTTTCTTGGTTTAAAGAGTTGACTATTCAATATATGAAAACAAATGTACTAATTGAGTGGAAACAAACAATGAGTATTTCATGTCAAGTTGGCCAATAGTTTACAACCATGGAAGAATGATGCAACACAATATAGCAGGCTGATCATATCTTTCTTTTTTAGATACCATGCAACTTTGATTGATAAGTAATTAAAACACATTCAATCTCAAAACATTCTGTTCTAACTAATGCAATTTTATAGAAAATATTGTCACTTCTCGTATAGTACGGTACTTTTAGGAATTGTACAATATTGTGTAAAAGTACAGTATAAAGTCTCTTATATAGTAAAGTACAAATAGGATACAAATAAAAATATCGACTTTACCTCTGTCTACACTATCAAACTTGTTTGACCAAAAAAGTGTGATGTGCCCAAATATTAGTGATATGCCCAAATATGGTACCGATATGATATTATCATGTTCATATATGGGCTTATCACATTGTTTTGTTTGATAATGTAGACAGAGCTTTAGACATTTACATGAATATGCAGTAAACAGAAAAATAAAGAGAAAATGCATGTCATGAGTTATGTATCATGCGTCAGAGATTGGGGATATATTTATTCATGCAATTGATGGCAAGACATCATGCACATTGCTAGGCTCACATTACTGTATGAAATGATTTGGTAGACAGCAGGACAGTGTCTACTGCTCCTCTCCCTTCACTTGGTAGTATAATACTAATGAGAGGGCTAAACCAATGATCTGTGGAGTAGTATTAAGTTTATACAAAATGTTATAGCATCATGCTCTTTAAGTGATGAATTATGTTTGCCATGGTAGTGCGGTAGAAACAATTAAATATGATGAAAATACAAATACGTATGGATGTTTTATGCATTTTATTTAATTTTTTGTGTCCTAAGGACGTTTGTTATTTTTACAGAATTCTTTTTCACTCAAGCTCCTGTGAATTCTGTTCCAGTGAGCTCTCATATGGGAGCTTCAACGTGCTCGAGAACAGAGCAATGTAAATGGTTTTTCTGCTTCTTCGTAATTTGTTGGTTATCTTAGGATATTTTATAGAACATTTTTTTGTGTAAAGCGCTTATATATGACTATTATTATTATTAAACCTTCCATTCTCTAGCAGAGTTACATTTCATCTATATAGCTTGTTCTGCATTCAAACACAAACGTTACATTTACTATTTTGGTAATCCGGTGGGAAGGTATTCCTTCCTATGTACGCTTAATTCTAGAGTGAACGAAACAAATTTTACAATTGCATAGGACTGCATCTATTGCTATTGTTAATGTGCTAGCATCAAGTATTCACGGGTTTATATTCTAAGTGCACAAAAAAAATATAAGTACTATATTTAACGATCTTTAAATAGTGTGTACTATTCCACGCCATGTGACCCACAATCATCCAATCAAAAGACAGGATTTTATTTAGGTGTTATATAATATAATATATATATAGTTGGTTCATTTTTACTGCGACTGTTGTATACAGTGTTTCAAAATGAAGTTTATTTCATGGTTGGAATGTGTTCTTACCTGGAAAAGACCAATTGCAATACCGATGGCTCCAATCTGGTACAAGTATTTTGAAAAATCATCCTTTAGCGCATCTTTACAACCCTTGAATATTGAAAATAGTATTAAATTGATTTAATATATTTACAGTACATCTTTGATTTAAAACAACAATTAGAAATCCATTTTTTAATTGGTATGTTTCTTGTTGTCCAAACCTGACTGAAGAAACCATGGATTTTGGTTTAGAGTAAAACATTATAAAATAACTTGTAAAATTACCCCCAGCCATCAGCACAAGCTCAGTTGTCTAGAGGTATGAACTCTAGGCTAGTGATCTGGAGGTCGTGGGTTCGAGCCTCACTCGAATATTCTCAAAGTACTTAGTATAAAGTACAAATTATGTCAAGAGTAGGGCAAAATAAAATAAGCCTATACTTACTTTAGTATAGACATTTGGCATTCTTTGCAATAAAACGCCATTTCCGCAGTTTTCAGTATTATCATCTCCCATACAACAACTTGGAGGTACACTGTTCATGTTTCCGTACAATGTAGTATTTCCCCAGTCGGTGAAGTTGTTAACGCCACAACATTTCTCCTGTAAATGAAAAAATCATTAACATTATATTATAATATATATGAACTAGATTACTTGCACAGATGAAGGGCTAGTGTTGCCGAAAGCTGTTTTACTTTATCATTTTGATTTAGCTTTTTGCTTTATTTTGTATCTCCATCGAGATCCAGCCACAGCATTGTAATTTTTTCAGTAATTTGTCTTTAGATTACTGTAATATTCTTGCTTTAAAATCGTTTAGAAAGAATCAAAATGTAAGACTGGAACAGAAACCTAATGACGCCAACATCCCTCATTAAACACGCAATCAAAATAGCATTACTCTCTCGATCCTCTACTTTAACAATTGTTTATATTTAAACGATTTGTCAGGCAGGCTAAGCAAAACAGAAAGTCTACCCTTCAAAAACAATGTGTACAATAAATTCTAAAATCATACATCAAGACAGCAATCAGCAAATTCAACTAAAATACAAAATTCATTTTTAAACTTTCTTGTATACCTGTATAACTGACCTTTTATCTTGGTAGTATTTCAACTACAATATAATATATTTTTATTATATTTTGTAAATATTTTTGCTGGTCTGTGAGAGAATACTTTAACATAGAAGACTAATTACAGAGGAATGTCAATAAACCAACTGTCACTTTTATACAGAGATACATAGTATAACCATAGAGATATTATAGTTCCCTTAGGTTCAGACCTAGGTTCGAATCCAGCTCTCGCCGCATTGCTTGTATCCGTAGGCAAGATACTTTACTTACGTTGCCTCTCTCCACCCAGGTGTATAAATGGGTACCCAGTTAGATCTAGACACAACTGCGCTGGTTACCGGCTGCATTATGGGAGTATGTTTCCATACGTGTTTGATCCCAAAAAATACTGGGGTAATAATGCTTGTAAAGCGCCTTTGAGCATGATTACTCATGAAAAGGGCGCTATATAAATCTGGTATTATTATTATATTATATATATAATATCTCTATGGTATAACAAAATATCAAGCAATTTGACAAATAAAGCATATGCTTGTATAATTTAAAAATCAATTTATATACATCCACAGGACAACCAAAAATGTCTTCCCTTAGAAAACAGTAAATATTCCATATGCAGCAATAAAGTTTTTATTTGCATGTTCCAACACATGCAATTGACTAGAGTCCAGGTGTTTGACCGTGCAGTTTACTAGAGTCCAGGTGTTGACCGTGCATTTCTAATTGAATGTCAGTACTTTTTTCCAAAACCGAGGGTGTACTGTACTTAGGACAGTCATTGACATTGTTTTGCTTCAAATATTTGTTTATATTTGATGGAAACTACTTGAACTACAACCAATAATAAACACTGTGCCAGTATGGCTGTTTATGTCACGTACGGCGCTCCATACGAGGGAACTCGTTGTTGTTGTTCCCCCATACGAATGCCACTGTTTGCTTTGTTAATAAGGTTACATTATTGTTATACCTCAAGTATTGGTTATTCAGTTGTATTATCTGTGTGAGTATTGTCTATATTATTACCAAGTTGGCGTGGTGGCAGTGGTGGGAGACAAAAATCCTACGCAACACATTTTACTGCCCACAAGAATACTGTAACTAATTGTAGATTTAATATCTTGTTTTTTGAAGATTTAAAGAAACTGAAACAATAATAATAATATAGCATGGTGTGGAAACTGTCTATCAAGTATCTTGTTTTTGTCTTCAATTTATTCTTTTTTTCTTTAGAATTTACAGAATTTTAAGATGAGTTAGAACTTTCAAATAATCAACATCTAAATAATCCAAAGCTAAATAATTGTAGAAGAAAATATGCCTGATTTTTCTTTGTAAGGCTTTTAAAAAAATAATGTTTAAACCGATCCACTCATTTTTTGGATATTGTATGCAGAGTTTTACTACTGTTTTGGCTTACTATGTTGAATAGTACGTACAGTAACGCAAAGTAGCCACAACACCAATACTGCACTGTACCATTAGGTGCGAGACAAATGTTTAAAGTTGTTTCAAGAAAAAGTTGGTTTTTAAAGAACGAGTTGTTGACTATGTTTAAGAGATAAACATTGTGCCGATCAAATTAAGTACTAGATACTAGATTGTATATTTTATATGTATATTCAAAAACAAAAGAACCAGAATGTAATGGACTGAGCCTTGAGATCAGATAGCATCTTTTGCTATGGTGTGTTCATTACTATACTAATACATGATTCATTTAGTAACATTAACAGTATGCCACTATTTCAAGAACATCATACTGTTTGACGGTTTCTGTATTCTTTTGTAATCTAAGAATGGTCAAATTACAGATTTCGTTATCATGCTCAAAAAATAAAATTCCATTCTCATTTGAATTGTTGTCATCTTTACGTACCATAATTTTCTTGAGCACCTCATTAAGAATTTTACTGTCCTGTAGATCAAATGATGACTTAAAAGTGAAAGAGGTTCTCTTTACTTTAATGCGAGAATCTTGTTTGGGAAAAACTAGTTCAAACAAATATCCAATATAAATTGTAAAGTGAAGGAAGAGGACAAAACTCAAAAAGAAAGAAGCTGAACAATACTTTTGAGGGAAAAAGAAATAGAAGAGAGAGTGAGTGTGCATGCATTCAAGAATTGTAATATGTAGCCATAACACTGGCAAGGGTTCAAGGCTCACTTGCTCCATGGCTCTGGTGGTACAGCGAGTCTTCTCGGATAAGGACTATAAACCGTAGGTCCAGAGTACACATCTAGACGTGTAAGGGGGTTACCCCGGTGTACTGATTATTACTGGACACTCTGGGAGAACAAGACTGAAGAGGTCACTTGGTAAAAAGAATAAATAAATAATAAATAAATTAATTACAAAACAACTAAAACGGCAAATAAGAAACAAAAAGGGTCTTTCACACTGGATCATTTAGTAAATATCTTATACCTAATAGGAAAAACCTCTAGAGCTGTCCACACAAGTACATATTTCACTCGCACCTTACTCACAAAGCTATGAAAACAAGTAGGTGAAATGTATGTGTGTTTTCGTCTGTCAAATTTACAGGCCATTTGCACAGCCAGTTAGAAAGTAAAACAAAAAGTCCAGTATGATTGTGGAAAACCATTGCTTCTAAATCATGTCGCAAAAGTGTCACAAACATAGATATAAAAACATTCTTTTATTGTACTTTTTTGTTTTATTACTATATACCATCAACTCTCCCACTAATGGACACCCTTGGGCTGGCCAAATATTTCTGGTTTTCCATTCGGAATGTGTTTTTAATGGTAAAAATGAATTTAGGGCTTTTGAACCTCGTGAAGAGTTTTGGTAGAGTTTCTGGTTTTTAGATAGTCTGGAATTGGGAGAGTTGACTGAAGTGAAACAAAGGACTTACAATATCTTGTAATTTGTCCCATGCAGTCGTTAATCCTTCCTCGTTTGTGGTATTGTACTTAGAAAGTCCCACCATCAAATCGGTAGATACGTATTGTTCAACATCGCTACGGTAGATGAATCCTACGATACCGGCAGCAAGTTCCAAGATGAAGATCAGAAGAAGGAACATAAAGAACTAAAAAAGAAACAAAACAATTATGAGTTAAATTTATACAATATAACAGTAGGAGTGTGTTACAAGAATTCAGTATATTTTCAGTAGTCATGGTCATGTCACCTGATGCATGTACTGTATCATGTCTGACGACAATAAAAGGCTTGCAGTTTTGTGTCTGTGATGCCAACCCTTCATCTCACATGGTTTACTGTGAAATTATTTAGAGGGTTGGGTGTTAGTTAATATTTAGGTATTACATGCTACTGGTCGGGCCTGTTGATGTCAGAAGACACAATACTGTAGGCTGTTTATTGTCTCTAGGCATGATTCTGTACGAGTATGTCTGATTATAAAATAATTTATTCATAAAAGAAACGGAGGCAGATGGTTGAACCACCCACGTTTTTTACATTTTTATCCTGGTTTAGAGGTTTTTGGTTGGTTTTTGTGCCTCAATCAAAACTAAATATTTGTGCTTTAAAACTGTTAAAAGAATAATATCCTTAAACTGAGAATTAATTTTATGGATCGAGTGCTTGACAGAACCCAGTACAACGGGACAGTAAGGAAGGCAAGTGAGCACCAAACTACAGTACCACTATGTGAGTAAAGCCTGGTTTCCATAAAATCGCTACACGACAGAGCGTAGCGATTCTATGGAAACGCTAAATATTCTTTGGTACGCGTATACGATTCATCGCCGACAAAATTGGCAAAGTTGAACATGGTTGAACTTTGCCGATTTGACTGCGATGAATCGGGGAGCCTTCCCGATTGCGTCGGCGACATCTGCGCGTGTAGCGATTTTAATGGCAACGCTGTAGCGATTTTAATGGAAACCAGGCTTTACACATTATACATACGGTTAACAGTAAACATGGGTTTTCCTTGTAAGCTCCAACACATCCGCAGAAGGCTACGATGACAACAATAACACCAGTTGCAATGAGGAGGTTAGCTGCACTGGCTAATGGAATACTGGGCAACAGTGTACCATATCCACCTTGTTCCTTAGCTAGCACTGCACCAGTTGCTAAAATGCCAATACCAGATATCTGAAATAAAGTTAATAAAACAATTTAATACAGACGTAGAAAACCTATTAAGGGGACACCTGTTGGCAGTTTTGTTAAAATATATATTGCTCATCATTTGATTCACACAGGAAAAGTGCTATCATTTTGTTTATAACAGCTCTGTCTACAATATCAAACTAGTTTGACAAAAAGAGTGTGATGCATCCAAATATGGTAGTGATATAATGTCATCGTGTCATATATATGGGCATATAAGATTTTTTCCACATAAAATTTGATAGTGTAGACAGAGCTTAAGGTGTAATAAACATTATATAGAATGTAGCAAACACATAAACGTTCTGCCGTTTCTATGAATATTCTCAATTCCTATTCTTCAAGGTAGATATTCTTTAACATACAAATTTAATTATTTTTTAAAATATACTTACGAAGAATAATAAATTGAAGACAAATACAAGGTACTTGAGACACTTTCCACAACCTTCAACACCCATGTTTTATTATTGTTGCAGCTTCTGAAAAACAAAATAATAAATGTACAATATAAATTACTGATTGCAGATTATGATAATGCAGTGACGCACTTGAGACATATTGCAACATAAGACACCTTGATATGATCTGATTATATCAGATTTACAGCCAGATTTAATATCAAGTTGTTGACAATAAAGTCTTAATAGTACGATATATGATTTTACAGTTAGAACTAGATGATTCAAGATTCAATTTATTTTCAAAATTGCAAAGATTATTTGATGAGATCATTGGTTAAAATTGGAAAAAGTGGAAGGGAAAAAAAACCAAAAGAGCAAAGCTCGATTTTTAATATTAATAATAATAGTCTTTTCTTAGGCTCTCAATGCGCTTTACATCAAAAATAAAAGCAGGAAATGTTAAATTAATGAAAGGCTTGTTTTTCCTTTACATATAAAACGAACAAGGACAATAAAAACATGACAATGACAAGACAATACATAAACAAATAAGACAATTTCTAGTAGAAATACTGTACTATTAAATGGGAAACTTTCGGGACACAAGGAAGTGTCCCCTTAATTAAAAGGCGAGCGCTGAATAGGTACGGATTAGCCGTAGTGTTAAAACATATTATTTCCCCTTGATTGCTACTGTACATAAGTGTCCCATAAATAGGGTTGTCCTAAAAAAGAGAATAATAGCTAACTTTTCACATCGTCATAACTATTTCCGAGATCTTTTTTGTTAAAAAAATTCCACCTATGAATTATATATATTCAGTGTGAATAGGTGTCATTAAGGCAATTTAGATATTACATATTCAGTAGTTATTCTCTAGTCACCAACATTTTTTTAAATTATTATTATTAGAATGTCTTAATAGGCAATTAAAATATCAACTTTAATGTATCTGAAGCTTGAAATGCCAGGCTTTGTAATTTGAACCGCGAAATAGCCACTCCTACATTAACCCACAAACCTGTACGGCTTGCTCTAAAGTGTAAACAACTATTTCAAAGTTATTGATCATTTATTAATCCAATTTAGAAAAAATATGTAGAGTAAAAATTACTTCCAAAATGTAATTCTTTTTTGTCATTTAGGATGCGTATCCTAGATTCAGTACAGGAAATTCTATTAAGAGAGGAAGTGTAGCAGGGTAGGGAAAAATGACCAATTATACCCCATTAGAAATTAAAAGATGGGTTGCAAAAGATAAGACATTCGGGTTAGCTATGCACTTCATTTAGACATTTTTAGGTCTCAAAAACCTGCCCCTTTCCCCCTCTATTTAAAAATCCTGGAAATATCACTGAAACTTTAATTTTCATACTGTAATGTCATTAATATAAATGATTTTTATTAGAAATTTATTAGAAATATGTTTATTCTGATATTGATGCTTTTTAAAAATATTTATCACTGAATATTAATTACGCTTAATAACTTCATGCTTTCTATAACAGTCAGAAATGTTAAGACAGTCCCTAATAATAATATTAATAAACAGTTGAAAACAAAATTGTGTATTAAAACCTTAGCAAATTAGTTTAGAGTACTGTAGGCCTACATACTGTAGTAACAGACAAAAACATGTTCACAATTCTTTATCAATGTCACTGTAATTGCCTTTAAAAAGTAATTGTATTCAACTTGTTGTAATTAGTATAAATTAGAAAATAGAAAGAGATATGAGTAGAAGTATTCTCTAATTGTCCATCTGTTTACACTACAGAAATTAAAATAATATTTGTCCATAATTTTTAATAACTCCACTTCCAAAGTCTCCATTTTGGCCATTACCGTACTTGATATCATAATTCACTGACACTACTAGTCTGAATAACATTCCAGGAATTACCCAAGGACCCTGGGAATATGTAGAGTAGTTGTACAAACATCATGCTATCCCTACAAGCTTAATTGGTACCTGACTATCCATTTAAACTTTCAACTGACACTGTTATACTATATATATAATAAGAGAAAGCACCTGCTCTGGGTCCTTTATAATATTTGTCTACAAATCTCACTTCTTCCAATGATAATATGCATAGAGTACACCACGGTACCATAAAGTAAAAAACAAAAATATGCTTGCTTAAAAGTTAAAATGAAAACAAAATCTGAATAAAAGAATGTGTTTAAAAAAAGACTCTTTAAAGTTAAAATGTTTTGTGCATTAATGAATTTATATTGTATTACAAAAAAAATATTGTAAAAAAATAAAAAATAATAATGTTTAAAAAAAAAGGTTATCCCTAGTAAAAATGTATAATAAATACTCTCTTGGGTTTTAACACCAACTACATCTTTAGTAAAAAAAAACTCACCTAAAATAATCTCCAGTGATAATATATAGTGTACCTAGACTGTAGTCTCTGCTCTAAGTGAACGGGGTGTGGCTGGATAGTAAGTTTTAGCTTGACTGAAACAAGTTTCTATTCGTTGAAATGCTCAGTGAGTTCTTAATGGTCATGGCCTACTGCATGACTCACTGATTACGTTGCTTCCTGCTCTTGAAATTCTACAGTCTAGAAAACTGATAGTACTGTATGCTAAAAGTGGATATTACAATTGGGCATACTACAGCCCCAGGAGATTATCCCTCCTACACAATTCCCTTCCCACACAAAATTATTTAAGACAAAATAGGCTTGAAAAAATACTAGGCCTAATAAGGAAAGAGTGATCATTCTAAGTTCCCTGGCTTAATCAATAAGTCTCTGTAAAAGTAATTAATTTATTGTATTAAAATGATTATAAACAATATACTAGTATTTATGGTAATTAAAATTTTAAATTGACTAAATGAAGCAAAACATAAAGCTCTGTCTACATTTTATGTGACAAAAAATGTCATATATGGATATGATGATGTCATATTCACTACCATATTTGGGCAACCACACTTTTTTTGTCAAACTAGTTTGATAGTGTAAAAAGAGATTAAGATAATTGATAAAATCAAAGATAACATTTTTAAAATTTAGCCGCTAATTAGAGTAATATTGCACAGAGCAACATTACGTTTCAGAAAAAACACCTCTAAAACTATAACAATTATGCAAATATGCACTTTTTAAATATTAATACTGTATCTAAAAATGCTGGTACATAGCAACGAGTCTTAACATCTTTAATGATTTTACATGCAACAAATCATGAATATCAAACGTTTTTAGTAACATATGTTCGAATAAAATCCCTGAAAAGGGAATTGACTAGTATTTTGTTCATGTTTTGGGGACGTATATCTCGGTATCTTTATTTTAAAAAACAATTTACTGAGAAATCCGTAGCAGTAAAAAAAAAAATGGATTGAGGATTTGTTTACAACAGGCCTTTAATTAAAAACATGAATAGGCCTACAAACAATTTCATACAAAAAAATCTACAAAAAAGAGAAAGAAAAAAGAGAGAAGCAGCCACATATAAAACTTTTATTTAAAAAAATGGTTATTAAACAAATCTAAAACATATTTTTCTAGACATTCAGTCATTGACAGAAAGTTACTTATTTTCAGACTGATGATTAAGTACTCGACTAAATAGTCATATTTAAGAATAAAACCAAAGTCTGTAGGGTATTGCTTGCATCAATCGTGACCTTTCTAAGTCAGCGATTTGCGACATAAGCGTGTAAAGGCCGTGCTCAACGTAGTAAAGTCAACGTACAGCAACCTGTGTAAAGGAAGCGCCTATGCCGTCAGCATAACCTTTCAGATCTACTTTATCAAACATACTTGGTTGGCCACTTTCCTGATTAAATTTCATATCTGTATTGGACAGTGCGATGACAGTGCGTATTAAGCAAGTCATCGCATGTAAAATTAAAATCTAAAGTAAAACGGTTTACAGTACTTTATGTTCTGCGTCCTTCAAGAATGTTTGCCGTGTATGGCTATAAATAGTCTGATTATCCGAAACTCTGAAAACTTTCTTTAACTCTTTCTTTAACTTTCTTGATGGAACTTTGATGGAAATTTGCGGTACACCAACTGTACTGTACACCACATATAGTTCTGAAAAGTTTTGATCAATACTCCTGAGGACGATCAAAGTATATTAATCGAAACATCGAGAAACTAAACGGTTCTTTTCAGAACTATATAAACGTGGTGTACTGCAAACTTTATATCAACATGTTGTTGTAAACAGCTCTCCAATGAAAATTTGATTTCACTTCCAAGTATACCGCATATAACTGATACAATATGTTAATCAATTCTACATAGGAAACAATTATGTGTACAGAGTTTAAAAACTAAATAATAATACTGTACAATACTTTGAATGATAAACAACACAATGAATTCAAAGCCACAAGCGCACAGCATTAACAAAACATCTAACATGGATGAACACTCCTCAGTGGTGGATCCAGGATTTTGAAATAGGGTGGGGTAGGGGTTTTTACTAGTGACAATATCTTTTCTGTCACCACTCAGCGGATCTGGAACGCGCTTCCTGTCGATTTAAAAGGAGTGAATTCGGCACTCGGTGGAGAGCAAAACAAAAGAATGTATATATTTACTGCAATGCTATAATGATAATATTCATCAGCAGCGCTTTAAAGAAAAAAACCATCAAGATTAGATCGCTTTGCTCATACAAGAAAGGATGCTAAAATGCTCCTTAAAATACTTCTTGTTTGACCTCATTCTACTACTATATCTGTAATGTACCTTGACCTTTTAATAGGCTATTGACCTTTAAAAATGCTGCTACTAGCCTGGGTGCAGTACAAATTTTGCGGGAAAAAAGTATAGGAAAATTTTTTTCTTTTTTTTCTTATAGAGTACAGGGGCGCAGCCAGCAAAGAATTAAAGGGGGGGTCAAACAATATGTGAGTATTTTGCGAGCGAAGCGAGCAACCATGGGCTGGGGGCCAGGGGGCGAAGCCCCCTGGAAGCTTTGGCGGTCTAGGGCAATCTAGATCATTTGAATCGGTTTACGCACAAACAAATATGACAATGTTAACACTAATAAATTGAAACAAAGAAAACAAAAAACAACATTTTTATATTCCAGGCTGCCACAGACAAACACTTTTTTTCTTGCTTGTTTGTTGATTTGTGTAGAGAGGCTGTAAACTCAAGAGGAATTATTTGAATTCCTCCTTTTTCACCAATACAAAAGTTGCATGAAATGAACGTAGAGATGCAAAAGTTTGAAAAAAGATATTAGAATGATAGCATGGAGTGATATTATTGAGAACCGTAAGGTTAGAGTTCATACACTGTGCAAGTCCAAGAAGCTATCTTGGCTCCGTGTGTATGTGAGACGCTTATCATACCCAGTACATACAATATTTTGTTTAAAAATATACCTATTTTGTTCGAATGTATAGTATAGGTGATAGCTTATACATAATTGTAATAACTAACTTCTAAATTATTATCATACATTTTACGTTAGTTACTATAACGGCGCTCTAGACATCGCGTGATGCATCTTTAAACATAAGTTTGGAACATTCTTCTTGGCTTGGAGACAGAATTCGCGAATGCCATTCTCTGTATTAATGTTCATGTTAAAGTGTATGTTCAAGAGGCACAATCCCGAAAGCTACTCATAAGACATGTGATTTCGCAAACAGGTTTTCGTTCTCCATAAAGTCGAAAAACTCCGCTCAGCTTCAGCAGACGTTACGGGCATAGGGCCTACGCGATTAGAAGAAGTGCACGCACATTCGGGAACACATCTGGATCCGCTAATTTTACACAGTCGCTTCCATCACTGAAGCTCGGAATGAAGATGTTTGTGTCTTGGCAGATCATCGTACCAAATTCAAGTTCCTTGAAGACTTCTTCAACATTACACTTCGATAGACTTGGGTGCTACGCCAAATATGTTAGAGCATGGCCTGTTATCGGCAGAAAAACGGGTTTTTAACTCGGTTTGTTGATTTGGTAATACTGCTCGGTAGTAATCTTCCACAGTATCTCCAGGATGATTTGATCTGTATTGTTGTCTCATGTTTTTATTTATTTTTTCTAAAAAAAAGGGGGGGTCAGGACCCCCGTGACCCCCCCACTGGCTGCGCCCCTGGAGTATACCATATAGAATGGCAGAAAAAAAATCCCCATCTCAGGGTCTTGGGGAAATTTTTTTACGGCACTTTTAAATTTTGGCCTATATAACACACACAAATGCCTATTAACACACACAAATACCTATATATAGGGGATAGGGAAAACCAATTCACATTTTTTTTTACTTGGAGTTGTGTTATGATGATTAAAATTTGCTGAGGCTTACTTTAATAACTACTTCTCATAGTAGTTGATAAATCGAGTCGATAACAATGACATCATCATGCCAGAATCCAATATGGCGTCCAATTTGGCGGAAAAAACAGGGCATTGCTAAACCCCCAAAAACCCTTGCAAACCTAAAAAAAAGCATAGCAAACCCCACCGAACCAACATAAAAGTGATTGAATCATATAGTGTACGACCCACTGGGTATATCCATGTAAAAAAAAAAATTAAATTTCTACTGTTAACTACTTATTTTTGGGATAAAACATCATTTTTTGGTCAAAAATGATTGCTAAACCCTGCAAACCTCCAAAAAAACATAGCAAACCCCACCGAACCAACATAATAAAAGTGATTGAATCATGTAGTGTACGACCCACTGGGTATATCCATGTTTTAAAAAAATAAAATTTCTACTGTTAACTACTTATTTTTGGGGTAAAACATCATTTTTTGGTAAAAAATGATTGCTAATTTTTAACCAAAAAATGATGTTTTATCCCCAAAATAAGTAGTTAACAGTAGAAATTTTAATTTTTTTTTAGATGGACATACCCAGTGGTTCGTACACTCCATGATTCAATCACTTTTATGTCGGTTCGGTGGGGTTTTCTATGTTTTTTTTTTAGGTTTGCGGGGGTTTAGCAATACCCTGTTTTTCTCGCCAAATTGGACGCCATATTGGATTCTGGCATGATGATGTCATCGTATCGACTTGATTTATCAACTACTATGAGAAGTAGTTATTAAAGTAAGCCTCTAGTAATTTTAATCATTAAAACACAACTGCAAGTAACAAAAACTGTTAATTGATTTTCCCTATCCCCTATATATAGGTATTTGTGTATGTTAATAGGAATTTGTGTGTGTTATATAGGCCAAAATTTAAAAGTGCCATAAAAAATTTTCCCCAAGACCCTGGGATGGAGATTTTTTTTCGGACATTCTATATGGTATACTCTATTAGAAAAACCCCAAAAAAATTTTCCTATACTTTTTTCCCGCAAATGTGTATAATAATTGTTCTGCACCCAGGCTACTACTACAAATATCAATTATTAATCATTTTTAATATTATTTTTGCTTTTGATATTTTAATACTATGCTATATTGTTACTTATGTTCCAACAAATGTAAGCGATACACAGTTAGCTGACCAATCACAACTGGATAGATCACCCGAACTACCGCTTGTGATTGGTCAACTCACTTATGTTGCGCTTACGTCCTTGTGTTGTATCCAAGTGGAAACCAGGTGAGCTCTCATATGCGAGTTTCAAAGTGCTGGAGTAAATGATTTTGATTTTCTTCTTGTTTTGGTTATCTTATTTTATGGATCATTTTTGTGTAAAGCGTACAAAGGCATGTGGCGCATTGTGTTGGACGTTCAACTACTGATCGTGAGATCGAGGTTTCAATTGAACTCTCGCCGCATTGCTTGTATCCTTAGGCAAGATACTTTACTTACGTTTGCCTCTCTCCACCCAGGTGTATAAATGGGAACCCGGTTAGATCAAGACACAACTTTGCGGTGATTACTAGCTGCATTATGGGAGACTGTTTCCATACGTGTTTGATCCAAAAACAATGACTGGGGTAATAATGTTCAGCGCTTAGAGGTTTCACAACATTAGGCGCTATATAAATCCAGGATATTATTATTATTATTATGAAAACATTGTAATAGGTGCTATATAAGACTATTATTATAGTGGATGATAATTCAAGTGTGCAATTCATATTCATACAAACGTACTAAATGACAGGCATTCAAAATAGTGTACACATTAGAAACTTTGCATCACTTAATAATGTACTGAACTGTTTTGTGCATCTACATCATTTAAAATTGCAGTTTCAGATACATTCTTCTTAAAAATCGGGGTACTAACAAGTATAAAATTACATTCTGAACCTACATAATTTTCAAAATTTTAAAGGGAAACAGGTCTGACTGAGCCACCTGATCTACCTATAAATAATTTTGTTGAGAATTTACTATAGAACAATAAACAATAATGTTGACTATGAAACTAAGGCCCACACAATTACTATGCTCCTAACAAAATGACAACAACCCTAATCCCTAACTAGATTTAATTCGTCACTATGACGAATTATAGGTTATATGCATTGATAATTAAAATAAAGATAATTTATTTTTAAAAGATATTTTGATTCATTTATTTTCTCAGATTCTTTAAATAATATATAATATATGATAGGACCTTGCTAACGCGAATACAATAGCCGGTATCACAATCCGATCAAAGATCCCTCTGCGTATAATGTCATAAACCACATTTGCTGTTACATAATAATAAAGACATAAGTTATTTTTTATCTAGATTTCATTATAAATCATGTGTATAATATATACACTAAGAAATAAATTTGAACAAACAATACGGATAATAAAAAAAAAAATTTATTTCGTTTCCCAAGGTGAGACTCGATCTCGGTACCTTGAGTGCCATAGACACGAGCACACACCACCGAGCCATACACAACTGACTAAAAATTGTAGAAAAATTCCTCCGTGTATTTACTATGCAGTAACCACTTTGGTGCAGATAGATTATTACATACCGCAATGAATTATAATTTTTTACTATGATGACATCTCTAAAAATGTACAAAAATGATGCACTGTCAAACTATATACTTTTAACTTTAATATATGAACTTTTGAAGGAAGAAAGTTAATGTTAAGTTTGTTATTTTGGCCTAAGAAAATGTCATAATTTGTTTGATTGTCGAAATGAATTTTTTTAAATTTAATATGCAATTAATTATGGCTTAATCAACTTTTGTTCCCTTAGCTTAATAATAAATCATACATAAGATACATACACTTCAAGAAAATTAAATAAAAAATATGTGTTCCCGAGCATTCTGACGATCTATATTAATTTTAAAATTTAGCATATTTTCACCATTTTGTTAACTTACACGTGCGTAGCCTGTCACTTTTGACGTGCTCGTATAAGGCAATTACGCGTTGAAAAGTGAATAAAATATGATGATATTATTAAAGAAAGGTTGTACAACCGAAATCGGACAAAAAGAGTGCGCATTAACGTATAACGCGCAGTGCGCGTGCAAAAATCTGCGCACTCATGGCAATTTTTTAAACGCTTAAAATTGCCTGAAACGTACTCTAATTTCATCGAAAATAAATTTTGACAATTTTGAACATTTTAAGCGCGCGTACGCAAGCGTTATATGCGCTACGCACGTAATTGTATTGCCATATGATGAAATATGACCTGAAATTTATGAGTACCAAATTTTGTTTAATTGTGATTCATGCTTGTGAAGATATGATTACAAACGTGATTTCGTAAAATCGCGCGTAGACCGCGTAATTTTTGATTACGCATCGTGAAAATATAACCACATCGATTCCTGGCCATAAGGAATATACTCTGAAAAATTGACTTAGATAGATGAAACTGATATCAAGATAATTCACGGACAAAATAGTGCTAAGGAAAGAATAAATAAATAAAGATTTTGACAGAATCAAGAGGTTATATGCATGATAATGCATATAACCTAACAATGCAGAATGTTGTTAAACTCCCACCTACAGACTTCAAAGTGATGTGAGAATTGAGACAGCTTCCGAACACAGTAGTATAACTTCCTCAATAAATAAAACCTAGGTATTATTTTACCTATTAGATTGTCTAAGATATTATTCAATCGGAAACTGAAGATTGAAGGCCATTTGCAATTTAGTTTTGCATTCTTGGGGACATTTGTTTTCCCGCATAAACAACCACTTGTTGGTAATTCAAGTACCTTGAATTAAGTCATTGTGGTGTATCTTCTCCGTATTACGTCTTTCCTTCATAAGTTCTACAGTATGACGTACAAGGTAGTGAATTACTAAACAAAGTTCCTTAAGTCTTTAATATTTTTTCTGTAGAGTCACATGAAATGGTGTGTCAACTACTTAAAATGAGTAAACCTTGAGTGGTTGTGGTATTTTTTTCTATTATCGTGTTACGTCAATCCTTTTCATGTGATGCACAATTGTGATTAATCTGTCAGCTTCTAAATTCTGCAATCATGCTGGATTTAAAAAAAAGTTATGATAGCTTATGGGTATTCTTATCCAATGAGTGTAGCACATTCTTAAAATGATCAACTCAATAGCTAGTCATGTCACAAAAGCAACTAAGTCGAGTCGACAATCGGTTAAGGCAGGGGCACAGCAAACCATACTGGTAGCTATACAATCGGCACAGGTTCACAGGTTTCTGGTGGTAGAAAAAGTTTTGTCGGATAAGGACTAAGTAACTGGAGGTCCAGTGTAGACATCTTTTAGAAGAGTAGGGGGTTACTCCTTAGCCATACTGTAGCTATACAATTGGCACAGGTTCAAGACAATCCCCGACCATTGTTCCGGTGGTAGAACCAGTCTTGTTGGATAAGAACTTAATAACTGGAGGTCCAGTGTACACATCTTTCAGAAGAGTAGGGGGGGGGGGGGGGTTTACTCCTTAGCCCCGGCCGTTTGGTGTCGGCACTCGACAAGAAGGGGAGTAGAAAGTTGTGGTATGTGTCATCCATACCTGTGCGCAATTCAGCCCAGTAGGCTGCATTTGCAGGTTATTCCCCATTTACATTTACTTAGCCATTATATTATTATATAGCCATCGGTAGGTGCTGACATGGTGGCTTTTATGGGTCAGTAGAGTGCTTAATCGAAATTTCTTTCATATGAGGATAAATAGATAGTTTGAGCGCAAAAGAAGTTATTTATTAATTATTTACAAAAAACCCTGAACAACAAAAATGATGAAGATGAAGATAAAGTGAAGGCTAAAAATAAAGCAAGGTTAATAATATATAATAATGTTATGTCAATCTTATATAGCGCTTAATGCACAAAGCCTCTAAGCACTTCACATTATTACCCCAGTCAGTTTTGGATCAAACTATCTGGAAAACATACTCCCATATAATAAATGTTGCAGCCAGTAATCAGCACAGTGTTTTGACCTATACAAGGTACCCAACACACTGAACCACATGCCCTTACATACTGAAAAGTTTATCCCTACATTCTGATTACCTATAGTTATATTCAAATAATATTCTCAATCATCTTCAAGGTTCATAAACATTTGTAGCCAATTAACAGGCGCCAAAATAATTTAGTGAAGTTCACAGTATTTTATTGGACCTTGCAAATACATGACGTAAACCTCTTTTGAAGCTGGGGCTTAACTCCTATTTTCAATTTAAATTTTACAATTTATCATAACAAATATTACCAAATTTATTATTTTATTTTCATTAATTACTTTATGAAATCCTTTTACAAAATCATGTCCTGTAGTTTACGATAAACTGGCTCTTGAGTTTGTAGCTATTTTAAAACATGACTATATATGGTGATTCTAGGTCAATTGCACACTTAAAGACACCACTGACATAAAGTAGCATATTACTCATAATGGACCAGCTTGGAAAATGTCTCCATGAATCCAAAATGAGTATACATATGTCATTTCTATTTAATTGCATTAATTCTCATGGTAATTCAAATTTTGTAAGTTCATTGGTATTTATTATAAGTAGTAGAGCAGTGTTCCTATTAAAAATTCAACGTGCCATTTAGCAGATTGCGTTTTAAAAGCACACTACGTTCACATTTTATGATGGCTTAAACAGCTAATTGCCTGTTTGTTACATTACACAACATTTGATTTAGATTACAGTGTATAATGTCTTAAATAATTCACAATTGTTGTACTTTGTGAAATGACAATTATAATATTTTATATGGTTGAATGTACAGAAACTAGACAATATCTACAGTATATATATAATTTAGAAACCTGAGCTGCCCTGACGAGATCTAATAAGATCGAAACAGTTCTGTCTGCAAATATATATATATATCAATATCACAGCCATTTTCCTCTTTACTTTGGGACCATTTGTTACAGTATGTTTGTAATATTTATTGTTATGTCATAAAACAAAATATAAATACAAGATGAACTTGGTAACTTGACCATTTTGCTTACTTTACTGTAGCCAAATCCAACTATTGCTTGTGGCTAAAATACTCTGCAGCTTCAGAACATACAGACACTTTAGAACCACTTATTTGGGATACCCCTACAAATAAACACAGCGAACAATGTACTGTATCAATGAAGAGCAAATGTATATTTTAAACACTATATGACCAATCTCTATTCAGGGACATTTTCCTGAAAGTCACAATACAGTATAATGGAATTTTCTGATTTTATTTCACTATACCTAGCATAAAAAAGGAGGGGGGAGGCGTAGCTGTAGTGTTTGATCTGTATCCACCCCTGTTTTGCATTGAATCAAGAATGATTAGTATAATATATTATCATAGAATGTATTTGAAGTAATTTACTAAAATGCGAAATAAAATATTTTAGCTTTGAGAACAAAATATCAAGGAAAATATGAATGGAACCTTGTGAGAGAAAGTCCTACAAATCTACCCCACCCACTCAAACTTGATCAATTCAATCCCTGATCCCTCAAATCCCTAATCCATACAAGATTTCCCATTGGGATAAGTTGTCTCCGCTGAGATTTACTTCGTAAATTTCTATGTGTCATCCACCTAATGCAGTACAGCACGCAACATGCGAATGACATGACACTGTGTACGATAACTCACAAAAAAAAACAAGAAATGAGTGGGAGAAGAATAATTTAAACCATATTTATAATTTAGTACTAGAAGCACTTTATAAGATCTGATTAATATTTTATTCTAAATATGTACCCTCCAATTCTCCCCCTCCGTGAGCTTTCGCTTCGTGAATTTTGAACACATCACGGACTGTACAAGAGCTTCAATCCAAACTGGAAGTGTGACCATGTTTCTTCAGGTCAAGAGAAACGGAGACTTGGACTTTGGTGATCTTTATTTTAATTCAATTTCTTCGTCCATATAATAGGCTAATTAAATACATTAGTATCAAACTATCATGTTATAATTCTATGTCGTAATGTCTCCACATTACTAAAAGAAATGAAATACTACTACTATGAAAGTTCCCACATGAAGGTGTGGTTGTTGACTAGTCCATTATGGTACAGGGATGTTCTAGGAACTTTTAACTTTTCGTATTTACAGTAAGCCCTCCCTCTGAAGAGCATGGGCTATTTTTGGTTTTATCCAGGTAAGCTAGGCACGAAATAGACAATCAGTACAAGGACCTAACAGAAGGTGTTAGTAATTAGGGTCTTTTTAAATGTGGGCAGGGATAAGAGGGGGATATTATATGGGTAGTGTCGTGGACGCCATTTTCTCCCTTTTCCTTGAACATCTTTCACTTTTGTGCTTTGCAATTTTTGGCATTTTTTGTTTGCACTTTAAAAATTCAAAACCATTAACCTGCTTTTTATAATAGGATAATCTATAATTTAATATTTGAGATTTACCAGTCAATTTGTGCGACATACAACAACCAAAAAAAGACAACTGCTATTGCCGGGAAATACTGTCACAAATTGCCAACATCCTGAATGAAATTTTCAAGGATAAAAACGTTATAAATGAAATTATTTCTCGATGAATATAAAAACCAATTATAAATTATATTCCTTTATGTTTAGGATGTGCTTCCTAATTTGTTAAACTCTTTGTTTCCATAGAAAATGTAAACGTTTATTTATTTTAAACTTTTTATTATTTGATTAATTAAATTAAATCACTGAATAACAGGTGACACCATTTTCAAAGAGCAAACAAGAAATGTGGAAATAATTTGAATGATTGCAATAATTGCATAATTATAAAAATATTATAATCAAAGGCTATATAACAAAACTTATAATGTTGAGTGGAAAGTTAAATTAACAACTAGAATATTTACTTTTTGAAAATATATAAGCCAAATGGTATGGTTCAGTATGTCGACTATCGCTACAACAATTTATTTAATATTCGTAATCCACAACGTGTTACTCGTAGCTCTTCTTCTGTTGGTACTCTTTTTGATATTCGTCGCTGCAGAACTGAATCTTCTTTTCAATCATATATCCCACGTGTTACCAGAATTTGGAATAACTTACCCAGTGAAATCCGCAACTTAAATATTTCTGTTAGTTCTTTTAAAACCAAATTACTTAATTATCTCAATATTTATTTTTTAAATAATTTTGATATTGAAAATGTGTGTAGTTGGTCGCTTTCTTGTCGATGCTTTTATTGTAGAACGTAATTTATTTATTTTTCTCTGTTCTGGGTTGACCAACTAGCATAGGTGTTTAGCACCTGTTTGGTCTTTCCGTGCCTCCTTTTATAATTGTTTTGTCTTCTTATGTTTATGGCAGAAATTGAATAAATAAATAAATAAATGATGATATTCCAGTTGTTGTATCAACTCGATATATACCACCGTTAAGATCTGTCCAGTACAGGTAGTTTCTATAAATATCAATTCTACGCGGACGCTTTCCAGCAAGAATTAATCTTCTGTTAGAGTGGAAAGTCCTAAACTAACAACTAGAATATTTACTTTTTGAAAATATATAAGCCAAATGGTGGAGTAAGTCGACTATCGCTACTTTGCGTTGATGATATTCCAGTTGTTGTATCAACTCGATATATACCACCGTTGAAATCTGTCCAGTACAGGTAGTTTCTATAAATATCAATTCTACGCGGACGCTTTCCAGCAAGAATTAATCTTCTGTTAGAGTGGAAAGTCCTAAACTAACAACTAGGATATTTACTTTTTGAAAATATATAAGCCAAATGGTGGAGTAAGTCGACTATCGCTACTTTGCTTTGATGATGTTGTATCAACTCGATATATACCACCGTTGAAATCTGTCCAGTACAGGTAGTTTCTATAAATATCAATTCTACGCGGACGCTTTCCAGCAACAATCAATCTTCTGTTAGATACGTCAAGGTTAGCTTCTTCAATTACATTCTGTATTCCATCACACCAATACATCTTTCCATCTAAAATATATAAAAGCTGTAGTGATTAGCGGCTGATTCTATTTAATTATGATTATGATCTTAACGCAAAAAAAATAGTTTCGATATCCACTCCCATATAGTTACCGTAGGATAGTTTTTAAAAGTTGTTTGAAAAAAACTCAAATTCAAAATTTATTGGTTATCCGCAACCGTAAGGTATTGCGGATAACCCTTGTTATTGTAAAGATCTTTTTTTTCTTTCATCTTCTTTGTTCTTCTTTCTTTCCCAAATTTTTGTTGCACGCATATCTCTCATCCTTGTCAACATAAGATTGTATAACTTTGTCATAAGATTGACCTGTAGCTGTAGATGTGCAGGAAACTTTGTTATATGACGTTAGATTCGCGTAGCGTAAGTTACGCGCGATTTTATGAATTTCAATGATTGGTCATAGATTATAAACAAAAGTCATTTTGTATTGACACTTGGTTAAAATTTAAGTCATATCAAGGGCAAACTTTCTATGGATTAAAAATGGCATGTTTCACAAGAAGTTACGCGCGCACGCGCATTTAAAGTTTCAAAATGAGCAAAATTAATTTCTAATCAACTTTCTATGCTGATCATGACATTTTGAGCATGTCAAAAATTCCCGCGCTCGCAAAAAAATGTACGCGTATGGTGCGCACGGAGCATGAAAATCATGTTTTTTTCTCTTGAATTATGATTTTCCAACCTTTCCTAGTCATTTTAAAAAAGATTGACATCATTTGAAATTAAAATGACGTCATACGAACACGTTGATTTATACCATTTGCGTGCGTTTTAGTTGAAAAAGTTATAAATATTGTCAAAATAATGCCAATTTTGAATCTACTATAGCTCCTCAGGATTATCCACGACCCCCAATTTTTAAAATTTTATATGTAAGTAGATATGTTGTAGATATGAATTCATGCAGAATCTTTACCCCTCAAATGTTATGACGTCATCGTATGGCCACACGAATGTAAAATATAGGGTTTTTTACTCTTTCGTTATTGCTCATCACATTAAATAGAGCGCATCTCACTTTTACATGCCCAAAATTCTTCAAATTTGTTTTAATGTAATTATTTAGATAATTATCTTCTAAAAATGTTATCTTTATATGTCAATTTGATGACATCATCGTGTTAATAATTGGATTTAAAAGATGGGTCTCGTAATTTTGTCTATACTACACTGTATATAACATATACAGTTTAGTCTGTAAAATACTGTAATATGATATATGCTACATAAATAGGTACAATTCAGCACTGTAAACATATTTATTTCATGTCATAGGATGGCATAATAATTGTTGAGGTTCATATGGTTAAGTATGTGCATGTTTAATCTATGAGCCTATCTACGTTTAATAGTGGTCTACAACATATAGTATCATTATATAATTTGCATATATTTATGACTCATAACTTACTTGGAACTGCTAAAACAAGTCCGGTTGGCCGATGAAGTCCAGTGGTCACTAAATCGGTTCTTGTACTAATGTTATTTACCTTTGATCGCTCTATCTTGTCGAATCCCATATCAGTCCTCCAGCACAGTTATCTAATTAAATATAGTATGTATTTTTATGCGTATAATCTATACACTAAGAAATAAATTGAACAAACAATACAGATAAAAACAATTTAGAAAAATCTAAATTGGTTTTGTTTCCTGAGGCGAGACCTGATCTCAGTACCTTGAATGCTATAGACATGAGCACAGACCACCGAGCCATACACAACTGACTAAAAGTATTTACTATGCAGTAACAACTTTGGTGCAGATAGATTATTACATACCGCAATGAATTATAATTTTTTACTATGATGACATCTTTAAAAAATTGTTTTCAAAATGACGCACTGTCAAAGTTTATACTTTTAACTTTAATATATGAACATTTGAAAGGAGAAAGTTAATGTTAAGTTTGTTATTTCGGTCCAAGAAAATGTCATAGTTTGTTTGATTGTCGAAATTAATTTTTTTAAATTTAATATGAAAAATTAATGATGATGTAATCAACTTTGTTTCTATTAATTTCATAATAAATCATACATACAGTACACTTTAAGAAAATTAAATGAAAAATAGGATGTATCAAAAATAGATTTTGTTCCATGTGCGTAGCCTGTCACTTTTAACATGCTCGTATAACATAGTTTCAAGTTGAAAAGTGAATAAAATATGATAAAATTGGTTGTAAAACAGAAATCATGTAAAAAGAGAATGCATCACAGTTTAACGCGCAGTGCGCATGTAAAATTCTGCGCACTCATGGCAATTTTTAAAATTGCCTGAAACATACTCTAATTTCATCGAAAAATTGTAAGCGTGCGTACGCATGTGTTATATGCGCTACGCAAATATTTGACAGTAAACATCAGTACATCCATGATTTATAAACTGTATAGTCACAAACTTATATTAGAGACTGTATTGATTGTAGTGTGCTACAGTATACATCATTCATTTGGGACACCCTATTCAAGGGACACACTAGTATTAAGGGGAAACCCTATTCAAGGGACACACTAGTATTAAGGGGAAACCCTATTCAAGGGACACCCTAGTATTAAGGGGAAACCCTATTCAAGGACACCATAGTGTTAAGGGGACACCCTATTCAAGGAACACCTAGTGTTAAGGGGACACCCTATTCAAGGGACACCCTAGTGTTAAGGGGACACCCTATTCAAGGGACACCCTAGTGTTAAGGGGACACCCTATTCAAGGGACACCTAGTGTTAAGGGGAAACCCTATTCAAGGACACCCTAGTGTTAAGGGGACACCCTATTCAAGGAACACCTAGTGTTAAGGGGACACCCTATTCAAGGAACACCTAGTGTTAAGGGGACACCCTATTCAAGGGACACCCTAGTGTTAAGGGGACACCCTATTCAAGGAACACCTAGTGTTAAGGGGACACCCTATTCAAGGGACACCCTAGTGTTAAGGGGACACCCTAGTGTTAAGGGGACACCCTATTCAAGGGACACCTAGTGTTAAGGGGAAACCCTATTCAAGGACACCCTAGTGTTAAGGGGACACCCTATTCAAGGAACACCTAGTGTTAAGGGGACACCCTATTCAAGGAACACCTAGTGTTAAGGGGACACCCTATTCAAGGGACACCCTAGTGTTAAGGGGACACCCTATTCAAGGAACACCTAGTGTTAAGGGGACACCCTATTCAAGGGACACCCTAGTGTTAAGGGGACACCCTATTCAAGGAACACCTAGTGTTAAGGGGAAACCCTATTCAAGGAACACCTAGTGTTAAGGGGACACCCTATTCAAGGAACACCTAGTGTTAAGGGGACACCCTATTCAAGGAACACCTAGTGTTAAGGGGACACCCTATTCAAGGAACACCTAGTGTTAAGGGGACACCCTATTCAAGGACACCCTAGTGTTAAGGGGACACCCTATTCAAGGAACACCTAGTGTTAAGGGGACACCCTATTCAAGGGACACCTAGTGTTAAGGGGACACCCTATTCAAGGAACACCTAGTGTTAAGGGGACACCCTATTCAAGGGACACCTAGTGTTAAGGGGAAACCCTATTCAAGGACACCCTAGTGTTAAGGGGACACCCTATTCAAGGAACACCTAGTGTTAAGGGGACACCCTATTCAAGGAACACCTAGTGTTAAGGGGAAACCCTATTCAAGGAACACCTAGTGTTAAGGGGACACCCTATTCAAGGAACACCTAGTGTTAAGGGGACACCCTATTCAAGGAACACCTAGTGTTAAGGGGACACCCTATTCAAGGAACACCTAGTGTTAAGGGGACACCCTATTCAAGGAACACTTAGTGTTAAGGGGACACCCTATTCAAGGGACACCTAGTGTTAAGGGGACACCCTAGTGTTATTCAGTGGATACTCCTATAAAGGGGACACTCTTTAATGAAATGAATGCCACTAGGCCAGACCATATAGGTATAGGCATACTGTAGTCTACATGATGTGTTCGACCGGGCTACGTGTGCCGCTACTTATTTTGAACTTATTTCTTGGCCTCTATTTTTCAAGTTTTAATATGGGATTTTCATCCAGAAATCAATGGCTAAGGCCAGTCGATGGATACTCTGAGCCGGTAAGCTGCAACATTCCTAGCATCGTTGTATGTAAATGTTGGAATTTGTATCTATGCGGTCAAAGCAGTACGACTACGAGTGTTGTTGCATTCCAACGTAGCAGCAGACCGTCAAGGAAGATCTACAGTGCACCACGTTTGCTCTATTCTAATTCCACTGTTACATTCTGTATTCTTTTAAGTGGCGATGTTGAATCGAATCCAGGTCCAGGTAATACTCAGACATCTTCAGTTAAGGTATACTATCAAAACGTACGTAGCCTGAAGAATAAAATGGACGTATACAACTCAGATCTGAATGCACACCTAATTCAGAGCAATTTGGGTATTGTCGCACTTACGGAAACATGGTTAAACTGCAACGTGCTCGATTCTGAACTTTCCGTTTCTAATTACACTTTATTTCGACGCGATAGAGATACTGATAAACGCGGTGGTGGTATCCTGATGCTAGTGAATAACAAATTTACCTGTAACCGAGTGGAACGCCTAGAAAGTGATTCAACGGAGTTCATGTGGATAGAGATTCAGCTAAAGCGGCGTATTAGCCTACTTGTTGGATTATTCTATAGACCACCAAACGCTACACCCGATGTCCTCCGTCGTTTTACTTCGTCTGTGGAAATCGCTATGCTCTACTACAAAAACAGTGAATTCCTCATTCTTGGAGATTTCAACCTGCCCGAAATTAATTGGAGTAGCAACCCTTATTCTGCTCCAGCTCAGTCCATGGGAGAACACTTACTTGATGTATTGCTTTCTAGCTGTGGCCTATTTCAATGCAATACGTACTGTACAAGAATGGATAAAATGCTTGATCTTGTTATTTGTAGTAAAAACATTTCCGACAAAGTCTATACTGCTAACGATATTTTTTTATCTGACCACTCATCTTTGAGAATTGATTTCCGTTTAAATTTTGTTGTTAATTGTAGTAATGATAATTTGAATCGTAAAAGTATAATTTACAATTTTAAAGCACTTGATGTCAATAATCTATGTAATACTCTTAACTGTGTTCCATGGAGTGTCTTAATTGATTTTGAAGGTGATTTAAATGAAGCTTTGGATATGTTTTATAATTTGTTAAATGCTGCCGTCAATGACACAGTGCCTAAAATTAGAAAGCGCAGAAAGCTTCCTCCGTGGTTTGACAATGAGTTGAGAAGTGCGCTTCAACTCAAAGAAAAGTATTATAGATATCTGAAAAAAAATAATAATCGGTTAGCCCAAAGTAATTTCAAATTTGCTCGTGCGTCTTTTAAAAAAATGTGCAATAAAAAGTACAAAGATTACTTGGACTCTTTGGCTAAGCAAATTGTCACTAACAGTAAAAGATTCTGGAGCTGGATGAAAACTAAATACAAGTCAAATAATCTTCCTTCTGTCATGAGTCACGATAACATTTCATTCCAGTCTAATTATGATAAAGCTACCACATTTAATTCTTATTTTCATTCTTTTTTCAGTGAGCCTTCTCCGGACGTTCCCCGGGACTATCCAGGTCTTCCTGACTATGCGGTGGATAACTTAAGTTCTCTGTCTGTGAATCAGCATTCTGTGGAAAAGGCACTTAGTAACATTGATATCAATAAAGCTACTGGCATTGATCAGATTAGTAACGTTGTCTTAAAGGGTGCCTCCTCCTCACTCTCTTATCCGCTTTGCAAATTGTTTCAGCTATCTATTAATTCTGGGGTTTTTCCTTCATCTTGGAAACACGCTAATATTGTCCCAATTCACAAGAGTGGTCCCAAAAAACTAATCTGTAACTATCGTCCTATTTCGTTATTGCCTACTATGTCCAAGATTTTTGAGCGCATTGTGCATGATGGTTTGTCATCACATGTTGCTAATGCTTTAAGTCCTAGGCAGCATGGTTTTGTCTCTGGGAGATCATGTCAAACCAACCTCGCACTGCTTCTTGCTACATCATACGATGCAATTAACAGCAAGAAGCAGTGCGATGTGATTTACACTGATTTCTCTAAGGCTTTTGATTCCGTTTCCCATGATTTGCTTATTTTTAAACTTTCAAAATTTGGTTTATCCGGTTCACTGTTAAGTTGGTTTAAAAGCTATTTAACTAATAGACAACAGCGTGTTGTCATTGGGGGAGAGACATCTGATTGGCTCCCTGTGTTATCGGGCGTTCCGCAGGGCTCGATCCTGGGCCCGCTTTTGTTTAATTTATTTATCAACGATCTTCCTTTAAAATTTAATCATTCCGAGTCTCTTTTATTTGCTGACGATCTGAAATTGTTTAAAGTGATTACCACTCCACAGGATGCTTTTTCACTTCAGGAGGATCTGGATGGTCTCGTGGAATGGACGGAGAAGTGGGGGATAAAACTTAATGCTAATAAATGCAAATATTTATCTATAACACTTAAAAAAAGGCCTGTGCTCTTCAATTATAATCTGAGTGGACATGATCTTGAGATGGTTTATGTATGGAAAGATTTAGGTATTTTTATTGATAGTAAATTAAATTTTTGTTCACATATTAATCATGTGTTGTCAAAAGCTAATAGAATGATGGGCTTAATATGGAGAAATTGTAGGTTTATGAACGACGGCAGGGCACTTTTATCTTTATACAAATCTATTATACGTCCTCACCTTGAATATTGTTCCGCAATTTTCAATTCAATTTCTCCATGTCAGGCCCGTCGAATCGACACTGTTCAACGGAAGTTTGTTCGATTCCTGTCTTATAACTGTGTTAATTTTGCCTTTTCCATTGATTCTGTCAGCAATCGTCGAACGATATCTGATATGGTTTTTTTATATAATATTTTAAATTCTAAATATGACTGTTCATTAATTTCACTATTTAGTTTAAATGTTCCTGGTCGTACACGAAATAGACATTTATTGCATATTCCTTTTAGCCGTGTCAACTGTACTAAGAGGGGACTTTTTCATAGACTACCTTATACATTTAATAATCTAAATAGCAATCATATCGATATTTTTAATGATAGACTTGGTTATTTTAAGAGGACGATGATGTGTTCACTTCTTGAACAGCCTGCATAACCTGTTTTAATTGAAATTGTTTATGGCATGCCAATCTATGTTTTATATATATATATATATATTTTATCTGTATTTTATTGTTAACCGTTTTTGATGTTGTATTGTTTTATGTTTCAAACCTGTTAGTGGCGGTATTTATCGCTGTTGGTTTTGATTGAATAAAATAAAAAAAAAAAATAAACAAAAAATTAAAAAAAAAATATATACAGTATATGTTTTTTTAAACTACCGCCAACCCCTTAAGGTTCCAAATGTGTATTTTAATATGCCTGAACACTATGGTGCAGTACTACTGAGAAATATCATTTTCAGTCACTATTTTCAACACTGTTTAATGAAGTGAAAGTAAAACATTTAATCATTTTAAATTGAGTATGCTAATTTAATTGAGATAAATAGCTTTCCATACTTTCAGTTTTCAAAGTGATTTTAAAGAATGTGTCTTAATTTTGTAATTTATAATTTTATGTAGAATTCTGCAATTAGCCCTACAGTCTGAATTTTCCACTGCAAGGCAAATAAATATTTTATATTTATAACCAGTTTTTTTTAAATTTTCATTTTACACAGACTGTGTGATTCTCAAATTTAGTCAAAATGTCAAACTGCCCTCTCATGAATAATAGACAAAATTAAGGAAATCAAACACACGCACAGGATTGTTAATGTTTTTCTTAGGATTTAATATTCAACAATTATTTTATAATAAAAAATAATAGGTATTATTATAATATTATAGTTAGGCATAGATATATTTACTCTATGGATATAGGCCTTGTAAAATACAAACAATGACGTCACCATCACATTATGATTCACAGCATCAGAAATAGTGTAGGCCACAGCTACAGTACAGCAGGATGTATTCTACTAGACCTATCTAGATGCGTTGATATCTTTTTTAATTTGCTAGCCCCATCATGGCTATAGTCGACTAAGTCGGGATATGACCGGTTGGACCGCCAACAAGTTGAGCCGCCGGTGATTTCTATGAAACGTCCAGTGCATGCGTCTTTTACGACATTTCGCGTAGTAATTAAGGCGGTGTCCTAGTACATAAGTTCATAGTCTTGGTTTATTGTGTCATGAAAATAAATAATATATAATTACATATTACAACAACACAGCAAAGGAAAGTAGTAATATTTAATAATTTAATTGTTTTTAATCTTTCGAGGGAAAAATTCAGCGCACTCCATAATTGTTCTCGCGTGTAGGCCTAGCACGTAAAGTCACGTTGTCTCTCAGGACTAATTAATAGAGTATTAACATTCTACGAAAGCCCATTAATGCCATTTTAAGTATATGTTTTTCGAACGTAATCCGTTCTAACGAATTAGTAATTCGTTTGAACGGATTAATAATCTGTTCAAACGAATTAGTAATCCGTTCAAACGAATTGCAACATATACAACAAGTGCCATTTAAAGTATATGTTGTAATTCGTTTGAACGGATTACTAATCCGTTCAAACAAATTACTAATTTGTTTAAACGGATTACTAATTTGTTCAAACGGATTACTAATCCGTTCAAACAAATTACTAATTTGTTTAAATGGATTACTAATTCGTTCAAACGAATTACTAATTTGTTTAAACGGATTAGTAATCCGTTCAAACGAATTACTAATTCGTTCAAACGAATTAGTAATCCGTTTAAACGAATTAATAATTTGTTTAAACAAATTAATAATTTGTTTAAACGGATTACTAATCTGTTTGAACGAATTAGTAATTCGTTTGAACGAATTAGTAATCCGTTTAAACAAATTATTAATTTGTTTAAACAAATTAATAATTTGTTCAAACGGATTACTAATTCGTTAGAACGAATTAGTAATTCGTTTGAACAAATTAGTAATCCGTTTAAACAAATTACTAATCCGTTTGAACGGATTCCTAATTCGTTTTAACAGATTATTAATCTGTTTAAACAAATTAGTAATTCGTTTGAACGGATTAGTAATCCGTTCAAACGAATTACAACATATTCTTTAAATGGCACTTGTTGTATATGTTGCAATTGGTTTGAACAGATTACTAATTCGTTTGAACAGATTACTAATCCGTTCAAACGAATTACTAATTTGTTTAAACAGATTAATAATCTGTTCAAACGAATTAGGAATCCGTCCAAACGGATTAGTAATTTGTTTAAACGGATTACTAATCTGTTTAAACGAATTACTAATTCGTTTAAACGAATTAGTAATCCGTTTAAACAAATTATTAATTTGTTTAAACAAATTACTAATTTGTTTAAACAGATTACTAATTCGTTCAAACGAATTACTAATTCGTTCAAACGAATTAGGAATCCGTCCAAACGGATTAGTAATTTGTTTAAACGGATTACTAATCTGTTTAAACGAATTACTAATTCGTTTAAACGAATTAGTAATCCGTTTAAACAAATTATTAATTTGTTTAAACAAATTACTAATTTGTTTAAACAGATTACTAATTCGTTCAAACGAATTACTAATTCGTTCAAACAGATTAGTAATCCGTTTAAACAAATTATTAATTTGTTTAAACAAATTATTAATTTGTTTAAACGGATTACTAATTCGTTTGAACGAATTAGTAATCCGTTTAAACAAATTATTAATTCGTTTAAACGAATTAGTAATCCGTTTAAACAAATTAGTAATTCGTTTGAACGAATTAGTAATAGTAATTCGTTTGAACAAATTAGTAATCCGTTTAAACAAATTAGTAATTCGTTTGAACGGATTAGTAATCCGTTCAAACGAATTACAACATATACTTTAAATGGCACTTGTTGTATATGTTGCAATTCGTTTGAACGGATTACTAATTCGTTTGAACAGATTATTAATCCGTTCAAACGAATTACTAATTCGTTAGAACGGATTACGTTCGAAAAACATATACTTCAAATGGCATTAATGGGCTTTCGTAACATTCTTCGAATGAGGTTAAATAAATATTATTTTTTATTTACTAATCTTTTAATATCATATTTTATTGAATTTTACAATGTTAATACACAAAATATTTTACTAAAAAACATGATTTTAAGTAATTATTTTACCGAAAAATGGAGTAGGCCTAGTTCATACAACTGCCGACTGAGGGGCAACATGTTTACGTCATTTTTGGCTAAAAACAATCACTTTCGGTGATGTTTTAGGCCTTATATTTTGGAATCTACAAGCCAGATTTTCATAATTATTTCTTTAATTATAATATTTAATAAATAATATATATACTAGTAAAAACCATGATATATAAACTTTTGAATGTACATCATTATCCCTAAACTAATATAAATATCTGAACGAGCACCGGCGGCGAAAGTTAGCATTTGGCGTTCCATAGAAAATAACGTTTTTCTGGCGGCGGCTGAACTTGTCGGCGGCTGAACTTGGCCTAATCCCTATAGTCTAGGCCCTACCCTCGCACAGCAAGACGACGTCGCCTCCTCCTTTTCTCATCATTCAGTATATAACCTACTAGGGCTAGGCTAGGCCTATTAGTAGGCTAGGCCTATTATAGTAGGGCAGGCAGTTACTACTTTTTTGATATTCCTGGTATCCTTTATGGATTGTAGCCTTAGTAAACAGTGTGGAGCTTTATGTTTCAAATTTGGTATAGCTTTGTGTATACTTACCTCTTTCTTTATGCTTACAGATTAGAACTAGACCTAGCCTATAATTTCTTTTTCAATAATTTGTGTAGTTATTTATTTATACAAAATTGAAATTGGAGCCGAAGCTGCTCCAGGCCACGTGTCGTGTGATGATGGAAAGGATGATGCGCAAAAAAATAATCGCCCTATTTAAATATATAGAGTGCGCTCTTCAGAATTTGCAAAAAACAACAAACGTTGGATGGATGGATGATGAGAGACAAACACATTGCGTAAATTTAAAATAAGAATTCTAATGTAAATTATTTTTGTTTGTATTATTATTGTTGCGTTGTAATTAAAAGTAGAATTGCACTTATATCATTACAGATTTAGGTAGCATTTTTGGACAGTTAGGCAAGCAAGGCTGTATAAAGCCTAGGCCTACCACTAAACATTGTATCATGCTCTGCATGCAGGGCAGCGCACAGGCCAAAACGGTGGGGGAATTAAAAGGTAAATTATAATCGGCCTATCCTTGCTGTAGGTAGTGCTTAGCTAGCTGTATATGCTATTGTAATGTAGTCAAACAATTACCATAGATAACTAAATAAGTCCGAGATGTAAACCCAAAAAACCCAATCATGTATGGATGAATGGTTATGAATATTGTACAATTATTAAAAATATTAATGGTTTTTTTTTCCCACAGAAAATTATTGAAAAATGGCAAAAAATAAGGGCCTCGATTCTTTCAGTTTAAAAGGATGTGATAAAGGGTTTAACAATAAAAAGAAAGGGATCTTTGAACAGATTGAAACTCTTGAAACCAAGTACAATTCTAATTTGATTGATAGATTTTCAACAGATGATAAAGAACAAAGCTGTGATGTTGACACAAAAAACCCTGAAATGTTTAGAACACCGAGCGAACGCCCAAGTAGAAGAAGGGACCAAACCTGCCGAGAAAAACTTGAATCGTCAATGAGAAAAGGATGTGAAGATTATAACGAAAAACCCTACACATCGAGAAAGGATTACAATAACAGAAAATATTCAACAACATTCAATAATAAACGGAAATCCAGACATGATTTTAGTGATCCGGCTAAATGGACAAAATATTCTTTGGAAGATGTTGAGATCGATAGTGAAAGTAAAAATACATCCACAGCATTAGAATTTCTAGCAGAACAGCGGAATAGAAACTCGGATTCGGTTGTAGAAGAAGGGGTAAATTTAAACGATAAAATAACATTCTCAAAACCATCGGGGAAAGAAGTGGTTGATCTGGAAACAAAGCCTACGAAGATGTATGGTAGTGTGTACAGAATGCCAGAGTGTGTAGTAGGTGCTAAGAAAAAAAACATATCGCAGAGATCACATCAAGATGGATCGAAAATATCAGCAGGTGGATCAGTTCAACTTGAATTTGACTTTGAGGATGGACAGGAATCGAATAAGGATAACAGTGAAGAGATGAAAACAAACATGTTTAAGAAAATTAAACAGAAAAAGTTTATCAGGAAAAGACAAGATATAGATGACATTTGAAAGAGAAATATGCAAAAGAAAGGACATAAGTTCAGCAATTATAGTATTATTAGATAAATAAATACTCTGTAAAAAGACGAAATAACACAAATACACACTTTATTCAGATATTCTGTTACCAAATAATTATGCAGTATTATACAGTATGTTCATGGAGCTATATGGTATATTGAACTACTGTGTCAATAGATGTTGGCATAAGGTAAACCTTGACATTTGACCCCTGAAAAGGGCCAGAGGTCAATATGGTAATTTACAGTAAATCTGTATAAAAATTGTGATTTAGTTAGCATTTTTCCCTAAAATTGTTAAAAAATTGTATTGTTAACTGCTACCTGTATTTTTAGATTCCTTATTAGGATATTGTGGTGCACAATAATACTTCTGAAATAAATGTTTCAAATCACATTAAACATTAGGTAATTGTTGCATGTTTACAACAATTAATGTTTGAATTTTTGTAGCAGAGATTAGAATGTTTTTGGGAAGAAAAGATGCAAGGTTGTAAGACCTTTGTAGTATTTGAGCAACCATCTCTGAACGTTCGATTGTGATGCTTCAGAATTGATTTGATTGCATGATGAATACATTACCTTTTGTATATAATCAGTGGAAAATGAGCTATAGGTCAGCTCACCACTTAAGCAGGCAACTTATTAAAGTAGTATAGTTACAATACTACAGGATTTGTTACTACAGTATACAATAACAATTAATAACTACTAACTACTAGTACTACTTAATTAAAAAATAAAAAGTTGTACACTATTAAGGCATAACCAGATTTCATGATTACTTGTTATACGTACTATAAAAGTATACTTTAAAAAGAAAATGATTCTTTACTATTAAAACACAGCAATTATAGTTATTTTATTTCGCTAACTTGTGAGTGCAATATCATTTTTTTTAAAGTAACAAACTCTCCCAAAACAAACATATTTGTAAGATCCAAATACCTAAAAATCAGTATTGGGAGCGTTGACTCTATTATTATGAAAAGGCTTGCAATATATTATGGTTTACACCTTTCACATTGGTTAGCAGGACGTTCCGCAAACTATGGACGAGGTGCCTCGAGTAATTGAGAAAAAAAAAACCACTGTTTATCATAGTAGGCCCCTATATTTTAGAAGTGTCGAGATTAATAATGGTGTTTGTTTGTTACGTGGTTAGGCCTGAAATTGCGTAACCATACCACCAAACTCCACTGATGTTTCTGAAGAAATGCATTTGTACTTATTACATGGTCCAGCTAGGTAGTTGGGCTGAGGTTAGGTCCCAGGGATTGGATTTTAGGCAGAGTAATAAAAAGTTTGCGGAACGCTGGGCTAGCAAATCTCTGAAACATACACACACTGTATGTCTGGTAAAATCCAAAGTTTAGGCGGTGTGAAAGGAGTAAATTGTCATACTGAACACATATATACTCGATTTATACCTTATTACCCCCTCTTAGAAAACTAATTTTGCTAAACTAACTAAATAAAACCATTTTACAATGTTGCTCTGATAACTTCCACCACCACACCAATACCTAGTACTGCTAAAGACACGCACATACCCACGCATACACACAATTTTAAAAACCCATTTCCCAAAAAACTTAATTCTTAAAATTCCACTAATCACCACTATACTATTAGATATCACTGGTAAGAAACAAATTGATATAGAATCTGTCCAAAAAAGGGCTAGCAGAATAATACTGTGTAATGATTATATATGTTATGACCAAGCACTCAAGGATCTTTCTCTAGACACTTTATCTGATAGAAGGCGTAATCTAAGCTATAAGTTTGCTCTGAATTGTTCGAAGAGTATTCATTTCGGAAAATGGTTTCCAGTGAAGAATGTAAGTAACATGAAACTAAGACGTGTAAAGTATCAACAACTCAAATGCAGAGTTGAAAGATATAGAAAAAGTGCAATATCCCATACCTTATCTTGCTTCTAAATGAATAATCTTGTATGTATTACCCCATATTCAGCGCAGTACTTTTCTATTTTTTATTGTTTTCTATTATTCCCTTTTCTAAATGTCTATGGTCCTTTAAGTAATATTTAGAATATGTGAATATCTTTGTAATTCAGCTTCTGCTGCGATGACAATATTGAAATAAATGAATGAAATGAAATGAATGAAATGATATTCTTGTTTTAAAGACATAATCTTTCAATCAAGATACATAATAATGACTTATTTTATCTCGTAATACATGTGACATATAACTCTAGCTTATGTCTTAACTAAGTACAGTATTACTGTAGTTCTTAAGTAGAGGAAGACTGGTATAGGGTTTCACAATGGTAATCTTTGTGATTATAGGTCTAGATCAATATAGCCACTGAATAACGTTACTACTAGTATAACAGCAAATCCAAGCAGCAAGCCGGCATTCTGAAGGAGAAATATTGAAATGTTGGTAGGAGATAGACTTGGATCATTGTAATTTGAATGATTTATTTCTGGAAGCTGTGAAAAATAAAGAAACACATTAATTAGAAAGAGAAAATCTATACAGTAGCATTCAGGAACATAATCCGTGTTGCATGAGAGGGATTTTCACTATAACCATAATGTTTAGGTCTCATCCAAAAAAAAACATTAAAAAAATCAGGTTACATTTGTACCTACCATGTCCACAAGTGCTATATACAAAAAGATACCACCAGCCAGAGCAAATATCCACTCTTCTGCTTCCGTAAGCTCACCCAGTACAATGCCGATTGCAAGGCCGAAATAACAAGTTAATGCTGAGGCTAGGTTTGCCATCACAGCTTGCTTTACTGTCAAACCTGCATTTAAGAATATAGCAAAATCCCCTACAAAATAAAAACACAAAGCAGAATGGTTACTCATTTCTAGGATCAATTCCCAAGTCAATGTAAAAATGTCAGGAAAAGTTAAGTATTATTTCGAGAAACAGCATAACATTTCTAATATCAAGTAAACAGACAGACAGCAGACAGACAGACCACGGAGAAATACGTTAGGAAGGAACAACAGCAAGTATACATCAACAGAACAAACCTTCCCACCGCTACATGAATTATCTTATTGTTACGCAACATTTAACTGTTGCGTGTCAGATCTGAGCATGAGCGTAACCATTGTTTTGCTTGCAACGCGCCATCATAACTAGAGACTCGACCACATGGCAGACGGATGATCCGGCAAGACGTACCACATTGTGTTTCATCACAATTCAGAAGAAAAAAAACATAATAGTCTGATATATTAACATGGACTTTTATGAATTAGAGGACAAATTACAACCAAGAATTCTTGAGGACTAAAGTTTGTATGCGAACATGACGACCAGGAAATTGAACCATTTTGTCTGTATATTGTCGAACATACTATATTATACACATTTTCATAATTGTTTTTGGTAGTAAAATACTGTATATGCTTAATCTGTCTTTTCTGTATTTTTAGGTGTCAACTGACAATCAAGCAAGTTTGCTGAAGATGAACTTATTTCTCAATAGACAAACAATATTGAAAACATAACATCTGTGGCAGAAGTAACAATTTGAATAACTGAACGTGAACTGTGGAACAGAGTCAATGTTCAATCCTTGATCCCCCAGTTAATTGGTACAGAAACAATCTAATACACTTTCCCATCAACCAGTACCGGGTGCACACACCATTATGATGTGTTGTCTTGAGTATTGCTAGGCGATATGATAGTGGTCTAAGATTCTAGTTAGTACAATAAAAATCAGTACCTAATTCATGTGGAAACTCCTCACATATAACTGCTATAGAAATACTAATTCCACTAGCAATGGAGTGCGTGAATGATGCGCCAATAGCCAAGCCATCAATGAAGTTGTGCAGGGCATCGCCAAAGGAAATCATGTAGACTATTGAGGGAATTTCTTTCTTTGTCGAACTGAATCCAACCTCTGCCTGCTCATAGCCACAAATAGGCTTGCTATTGCCATTGTCACAGTCATTTGTCTGAAAAAGATTATTTTTTATTACACATAAATTTATCGGAATTGAAATTTTGACTTTCTTTTTATAATAATCTAATGATATATATTTATGATTTGCATGTTACATTTTCTTTTTTTTTAAAACCTTATTATTATGTTTCATTGTTGTCTTTGATTATGTTTCTATTCTGCAATTTAAGGAAATAAATGTTTATTTTGAATTTGAATTTGAAAAGAAAAAGATTATATGGTGATGTACAGTATATAGTCTATTGACTAATTTGATATTACTACAAAAGGTTGCAATGTAAATGTTGTAATATTTATATAGCACAATAATCAGCAGATTGTTCCAAAAAAATAAAAAAGGATTTATAACAGATTATATTACAAAAAACTAACTCAAGACCCAACAAATATGGGTGGATAGGAGTTGGCCGTAAATAAATATTTTTCACTCATTTATTTCACAGGAAAGTGTCCTTTTAATAAGGAAACTCCTGAATAGGGATTGGTCGTAAAAATATAATCCCTGTCATTCCATTATGGGAAGGTCTCCCCTTAATAGGGGTGTCTCAAAGGAAGGGTTCTACTGGAGTCACAATCTCTGTAGTGTTTACACTATCAAACTAGTTTGACAAAAACCAAATGGTAGTGATATTCCCAAATATGGCAGTGCTATGACATCATCCTGTTACTCTGTCACTTTATTTTATGTTTCAGGCCTCCTTTATAGGGATCAAGCCTTCTTTCAATGTTACTTTGTCATATTATGTATCTCCTTTTATTTTGTTACTATATCATTGAAAGTAAATAAATGTTTAAATGCAAAAAAAAATATGGGCACATAAACTTTGATAGTGTAGACAAGACTTAACAAGTACCTGTAAAGGTGGTGTAAGTTCCTCTGTATTCTTTTCATCTGATAGCGATACTTTACGCTCATGTATCGCAGTTCCATTGTAAGTATGACTACCTACTGTATGCATGTGGTTGTCTTCCATTACCTCCAGTGTACAATGATTACACATATTCTCACTCAATGATATTGTTGAAACATTTTCTAGACTATCGTTAAGTTGAATTTTCTGTGGCATAAACAATTTAAAAAATAGTAAATCAATAACAAATATATACTGTCTATATTAAGTCATTGCTAAACTCTGTTTTGGAAAGATTAGCATATATCAATGGCAGTAACACTAACGTTTAGGTAGCAGCACTGCTTAGGGTTTGAGAACAATTGTCAATATTATGTTCCCATACAGTAGAACCCTTATTGAGGACCCAGTTTAGTGTCTCTTAATGTGGTTTCCACTGAATAGGTGTTAGCTGTAAGTGTTAAACATATGCCCCTCATTTGTATCACAAGAAAGTGTCCCCATGATAGGGGTGTCCTCTGAATAGAGGTAGCTGTAAGTGTTAAACATATAGTGCCCCTCATTTGTATCACAAGAAAGTGTCCCCTTGAAAGGGGTGTCCCCTGAATAGAGTTAGCTGTAAGTGTTAAACATATAGTGCCCCTCATTTGTATCACAAGAAAGTGTCCCCATGATAGGGGTGTCCTCTGAATAGAGGTAGCTGTAAGTGTTAAACATATAGTGCCCCTCATTTGTATCACAAGAAAGTGTCCCCTTGAAAGGGGTGTCCCCTGAATAGAGGTAGCTGTAAGTGTTAAACATATAGTGCCCCTCATTTGTATCACAAGAAAGTGTCCCTTTGATAGGGGTGTCCTCTGAATAGAGGTAGCTGTAAGTGTTAAACATAGTGCCCCTCATTTGTATCACAAGAAAGTGTCCCCATGATAGGGGTGTCCTCTGAATAGAGGTAGCTGTAAGTGTTAAACATATAGTGCCCCTCATTTGTATCACAAGAAAGTGTCCCCTTGAAAGGGGTGTCCTCTGAATAGAGGTAGCTGTAAGTGTTAAACATAGTGCCCCTCATTTGTATCACAAGAAAGTGTCCCCATGATAGGGGTGTCCTCTGAATAGAGTAGCTGTAAGTGTTAAACATATAGTGCCCCTCATTTGTATCACAAGAAAGTGTCCCCTTGAAAGGGGTGTCCCCTGAATAGAGTTAGCTGTAAGTGTTAAACATATAGTGCCCCTCATTTGTATCACAAGAAAGTGTCCCCATGATAGGGGTGTCCTCTGAATAGAGGTAGCTGTAAGTGTTAAACATATAGTGCCCCTCATTTGTATCACAAGAAAGTGTCCCCTTGAAAGGGGTGTCCCCTGAATAGAGGTAGCTGTAAGTGTTAAACATATAGTGCCCCCCTCATTTGTATCACAAGAAAGTGTCCCCTTGAAAGGGGTGTCCTCTGAATAGAGGTAGCTGTAAGTGTTAAACATATGCCCCTCATTTGTATCACAAGAAAGTGTCCCCATGATAGGGGTGTCCTCTGAATAGAGGTAGCTGTAAGTGTTAAACATATAGTGCCCCTCATTTGTATCACAAGAAAGTGTCCCCTTGAAAGGGGTGTCCCCTGAATAGAGTTAGCTGTAAGTGTTAAACATATAGTGCCCCTCATTTGTATCACAAGAAAGTGTCCCTTTGATAGGGGTGTCCTCTGAATAGAGGTACTGTAGCTGTAAGTGTTAAACATATAGTGCCCCTCATTTGTATCACAAGAAAGTGTCCCCTTGAAAAGAGTGTCCCCTGAATAGAGGTAGCTGTAAGTGTTAAACATATAGTGCCCCTCATTTGTATCACAAGAAAGTGTCCCTCTGAATAGAGTTGGCTGTATAGTGTTAAACATATATTATCCCCTGCACCCCATTTGTTTCACAAGAAAGTGTCCCCTAGGTATAGGAATGTCTTAATGGAGGAGTTATTGTATTTAACCCTATCATAGTTGATTGTCATAGAAAGAAACAGTTCCATGTACTCATGCAAACATGTGTATACATTTTTTACATACCTTTTTTCTTCCCACATCTATGATCTTTAGAATTCTTTCTATCAAAAAGAAAAGGTAGATTCCACCTAGAATTGTCATGTTCTTCCAGACAAATATTTTACCTTCTGTGTCCACATCCATCCCATGAGCCTATAAAAAAATAAATTAATCATTGATAAAATATTCCATATAAGGAAGGGTGGAGGAGGGGAAGGGTGGAGGAGCGGAAGGGTGGAGGAGCGGAAGGGTGGAGGAGCGGAAAGGTGGAGGAGCGAAAGGGTGGAGGAGCGGAAGGGTGGAGGAGCGGAAGGGTGGAGGAGCGGAAGGGTGGAGGAGCGGAAGGGTGGAGGAGCGGAAGGGTGGAGGAGCGGAAGGGTGGAGGAGCGGAAGGGTGGAGGAGGGGAACGGTGGAGTAGGGGAAGGGTGGAGGAGCGGATGGGTGGAAGAGGGAAGGGTGGAGGAGGGGAAGGATGGAGGAGGGGAAGGATGGAGGAACGGATGGGTGGAGGAACGGAAGGGTGGAGGAGGGGAAGGATGGAGGAGGGGAAGAGTGGAGGAGGGGAAGGGTGGAGGAGGGGAAGGGTGGAGGAGGGGAAGTTTTTCACCGATGTATTGGGATATTAAGTCCGAACATATGGAAGGATAGGATATTTTTACTTATTTTCAATGGTTTGACAATACATATATAGTGCAATATTGCACTGATGAAGGACTAGTGTTGCCCGAAAGCTCTGCTAACTTTTCTGGCTGTTTACTTTATCGTTTTGATTTAGCTTTTCGCTTTTTTTTTGTATCTCCATTGAGATCCAGCCACTGATACCCACAGCATTGTCATTTTTTTCAGTAATTTGCCTTTGGATTTATATATAGTGCAATAGACGGATACAGTATAACTAGTTTGAAGAATTAGTAACTGAAAACAAAGAAAAATGTACAATTATGTATAGTAAAATTGTCTATTTTCTTAAAAGTATGGCAGCCAAAAGATTTATTTTAAAAAAAAAGAATACTCATCTGATACAGATGTCACTCATTTAAAGTACAGTATATATTTTATATAACACCTAAATAAATTCCTGTCATTTGATTGGACAATTGTGGGTCACATTGCATGCAACAGTATGCACTATTGAACAGTCATTCTATAATACTTTTTTTTTGTGTACGAAAAAAAAAATCTTTTAGTTTTTATTTTATCGTTTTGATTTAGCTTTTTGCTTATTTTATTTATATACATACATATTTATATAAATAATAACATTATAATAACAGTATTTTACTCACCTCTGGTATAAGGCATAATACAGCATTTGCAGCTAAGGTACCCACAGCTAAAGACACTAGAAACATTAAAACCTTTTTATAATGTTTCTTGTTCATTAATGGAACAACGCACATACCAAGTACAGCACCAATATTTATTATCGTAACAAACAGAAATCCAAAGCCCCATACTGTTGGCAAAAAGCAATATATAATTTATCAATTAATTCATAATTCTCTAATCATGTATGTGCAATAAAAAAAGAAATAATTAAGTACAATTATATATTACTATGTCATCATAATAAAAAAAATTAATAAAATTATTATTCAGATATAATAGGAAAATATAAACATCTAAACATGACCTTATTTCTCAGTTTGTTTTGCCACAAACACATTGAATTGTGTTGAATGACGGATAACAACTGTTTAATAAACAAATATTGCTATTTTGGATAGAAAATGGATTATGAATTGATTAACATACAATAATATATTAGTGTTTTAGAATGAAAAGATGAACAAACAAACTGTATGAAGAATGAATGGTTGAATGAGAGATTAGAGAAATATATGGATGAATAAAGAACAGATAATGAATAGTTGAAAGAATATGAAGAATGGGATGAAGGAATAAAAATGAAGAATGGGTGAATTAAAATGAATAAATAAATGAATATATGAAAATAAAGGAGTGGATGAATGAAAATGAATGAAGTGGATGAATTAATGAATAAAAAAATGGAATGGATGAATTGAAATAAATAAAAATAAATTGAAAATGAATGGTTAGTTAAACTGTTCAATCAATATGTTCAAAAGTTTTAAGAGCGATACTGACTTGTGCTGTAATTTTAAGCCAGATCCAGATATTTACCTTCGAGTGAAGAGGGACCTGATGTTGTAGCATTGCCAGTCATATTGTTGGATTCCTACAGTACGTACAGAAAGTTGAATTCTTTGAAGTGTTCAATAAACAGTTCTTAATTTTCAACAATCACTTAATCTGTGGTAGAATTAATATAAAGGGGAAGGAATTAAATACTTGATCTATCCACCAATTTCAGTGTTCTTTTCTTACTCAATTTTGCCTGCTGTACACAGTAGATCTATGTTACTGCTGCTGCACTAAAATGAATATATCTGATTACAATTTTCATGTACCTACTGTATAAAAGAAAATGATGATATTAATATTATAATAATTCTAGGCCTAGAAAGATACAGCTACTTAAAAAGCCATAGCCTTACAGTATGGGTTCGAGGCTCACTCGCTCCATGCTTGTGGTGGTACAAGTCTCCTCGGATAAGGACTATAAACTGTAGGTTATCAAAGAGAATCCACTTTAAAGAACCATGGTATGTACACAAAATTCTCATGTGCACTTTAAATACATCTTTCGAGATCATTAGCGGGTTACTCTGGTGCCAGTGTGTCTTAGCTTTTGTGATCTTAGGTTTCGTGACACCCGTCAAGACGAATTAGCGCTGTAGTTTTCAACACCGACATGGTATAACCAGGGAAGAGATCCTTGGGGAAGAAGTATATAGTTGAAAAGTGTAACGGTGCATTGAGACAATATTGCGCTATATATAAACAGTAGGGACAATAAAAAATACGACGGTTAGGGGAGGACGACGAATATCCTGTGTTATGCTAGAGCGTAAAATCATATACAGTCAACATAGCCGTTTTATTAGTTACGCACCCTTCTTGTGCAAAGACGATGACCCGCTGCAGTATCTCTCTCTCTGAATCACTTGCCTCAAACACCGCTTTTACCACAGCCATTTTAACCCAATAAAAATGTTATTTCATTAAACAATTAAATTGGAAGTTCAATAGTTTTGAAAATTTCACATTTAAGTGTAATTTGAACTGTATATTTAAGGTTATTTATACATTATTTCTAGTCGTTCTTAACGTTACCGTCCTCAAAAAGTTAAGACGACGGAATTTCACGCTAAGCTCTACCCACTTTGTTAAAGCTCATGCATAAATTATTCATGAGCACCGTCTTCTGGCTTCCCGTCATGTTTTGTAAAGTCCTTATTAACATAAAAAGAGTAAGTTTAAGGGTAAATGTACCAATTAGCGGTTAATCAAATAACAAATCAAAGTAATTAAAGTATTGTTATGTTGTACATGGATAATATAGACAAACTTTTCATAATAAATGTTAATATTTTTAAAAAGTGATAACAAGTTTCACCTAAAAGCCTGAGAAATAAAGAGAAATATTTTTTTTAATAATGTTGACCTACTGTATGACTTTTTATTATTATTCATCATTGAAGTATTATTCAGTTAAATAAATACTTAAATAAAAGCTTTAAATAATCAACAAGATATAAATAAATTTTAAATAATAAGCAAAATATAGATTCAAATAGTTTTATCCTAAGTTTAATGCGACGATTATTTGTTTCTTTTCTGTAAAGATTTTATGGCCAGATTATTTCAAAAAGTTATATTTATTAATATTTTGAAAAAAATATCTATCTATCCCATAATAAAATCTGGCCATGAGAAACTTTTCAGCGTGATCATTTCGAGCGTTTCAAAATTATTCAATTGGGTGGGTTGTAATCAAACCAAAATTGTAAAAGTCGAGCTCCTTGAAAATTTAAAGTTATTGAATGCTCTCCTCTTATTTCATTATATGAAGATCTGGTCAAGGTCAAAAGGTCAAACATTTATCAGTCTCATTTTCATTTTGATATTACATCATATCTAAAAATTTGAATAATGTGGGTCGCATAATTTCATCTACACTGTATTGAACCTGTTACAGCTCTTCAGAATGTAAGGGGACCTTCATATTATTATTGAAGGTGCTGTACAGTATTGTATTTGTAGATATGAAAATTAAAGTAATATTGCTATTGTAAATATGTCATACATTACTAAATAAAAAATAAATTACATGCCATTTTCGCTTAGCGAACATCTTATTATAGATATATTATAAATTGTCAATGTCCTGTATGTCATGAACTTTTCACCAATCGGAAGTCCAGATGGTACGCATGCATACACTTGGGAGGTATAAACTGATTTCCCCGACTGAAAATGGTCTACGCTTGCGGACACACCCCTCCCATCACCCAAATAAAGGCAAGACGGAAAACTTTTTTAAGCCTCTAGGCCATGTTTCCAAAGTGTAAGATGCAATTTTTGAAGACCTGCAGCTTTAGTTTTAAAAATTTTCTTATCTCACTCAGCCTCAATTATAAAGCTGGTCATAGGTACTTAAGATAGATAATATAAATAATTTCTGACTATATTGACTGAAACTTTAAAGCAAATAAACTATAAAATACAATAAAAATATATATATATATATATATATATATATATATATATATATATATATATATATATATATATATATATATATATATATATATATATATATATATATATATATATATATATATATATATATATATATATATATATATATATATATATATATATATATATATATATATATATATATATATATATATATATATATATATATATATATATATATATATATATATATATATATATATATATATATATATATATATATATATATATATATATATATATATAAACACAAGAGGCAACGAACATTAAAGCCCCATTCCCTACGTTTTTTAGATCTAATTTAAGATCACAAACTATATTTAATGTAAAAATAATACTATATGGTCCTATTGCGATAACCTTCTAAGACTAAAGAAATGGTTGTTGATTTCCGTAAATCACTTAATGTCAAATATCCAATATTTATTAATGGTATATCAGTTGAGTTTGTAGAAGAATTTAAATTCTTGGGTATTTATATTTCAAATGATCTGAAGTGGCATATTAACACACGTAACATTATTAGAAAGGCCCAAAGAAGAATCTACTTCCTACGTAGACTTAAATCATTTGGTATAAACTCTGAAATAATGTCGTCCTTCTATAGGTCAGTTATAGAGAGTGTAATAACGTATTCTTTAACGGTATGGTTCGGTAGCGCTACCGAATATGAAAAGCGTGACCTAAATAGAATAGTCAAGACCGCATCGCGTATAATTGGATCTACACAACTGCCTTTGGAGAACATATTTTCGGATCGTCTTCTGAAAAAGGCAGTGGCTATCAAAGATGATCATTTTCATCCGGCCTCTAGTATGTTCCAGTTGATGCGCAGCGGTCGGCGATTTCGTTCTATTAAGGCCAATAAGGCACGATTTACAAATAGTTTCTTTCCAGGATCTATTAGAGCCTTAAATATGATGTAGACTTTTTTTTGTAATGTTCTTGTTTTTTTAGTTCGTGTTGTGTCCGTTGGATATTGTGCTCCGCCAACAGAGCAAACAGAATTTCTATGTTTTTTCTAAAACAAATGATAATAAATGATACTTGACTTGACTTGACTTGACTTTTTCGTCTTTAAACGGTTAAAAATGTGAAAAATAAGCCGATTCTAATAATTATAGCGGCCCGCTATAAATCCCAAAATGCTTTGCGCGCGGATTGATATTTTTGTTTTTCACCTGTAATTCGCCCACTTTTCGATCGATCGTGAGGCCAAAACAAATGGAAGACTCCTAACTTTTCAGCGAAAATACCGGGTTTTCCCCAATTTGTATCAACGGAGTCTGGCAAAAATAGAAAGACAATTAATGCAGCAACTATACAACGTCAGACTAGGTATATAGCTCGCGTACGATGTTCGTACGTTACCGATGTTTACCAGCTAGGCCTACAAAACTAAGCCTAGCTAGGCTAGGCCTAAGACCGTCCACGAGAGGTCGATCGCCGCGAGCTACTTAGGTAGTGCATTGTTTCTCACTTTTTATCATAATTTACCATAAAACGTACATTTAAGACAAGGAATGACATGGTTTAATGTTTTTAAAGTGATATATATGTATTATTTTCCAAAAAACTTCCAAAATTGCAGGGAAGGGGTCGTTAATTCTAAACCGCCCGGTGATATACTGAAATTTAATTAATTAATTTGAAACATATATATATATATAACACTCAGCCTCAACCATAAAGCTGGTCATAGGAAATAGATAAATAGATAAATAATATAGATAAATTTCTGACTATATTGACTGAAGCTTTAAAGCAAATAAACTATAAAATACAATATATATACAGTATAACGCTCAGCCTTAACCATAAAGCTGGTCATAGGTACTTATAAATTTCATTTCATATTTTGAAGTACAATAAGTGCATTTCCGGGACCTAACAGCTCCATTTTAGCTCAGTCACAACCATGATAGGGACTTATATATTTTAATAATATGACGTATCAGAGTGAAAAATTTATAAATTCTAGTTATATCAATTAGTATCACTAATGCAACTTGTATTCCCATTACAGGAATATGGAAATGTACAGTATTTAGGATATATATGGTTTTATTTTCTTATTGAAAGGAACTAAACTATAAAATACAATATCAGTATATATATATATATATATATATATATATATATATATATATATATATATATATATATATATATATATATATATATATTATATATATATATATAAATCATACTGTAAATTATAGAAACAGTGCTCATATTCGGAACATGATCTCATAATCGCGTCGAGCATAGCTCATTGGCGAAAGTTCCGTATTTTTTAGTTGTATGAAAAAATGTCTCTGGCTGGATTCGAACCTGCAACCTCTCGCTTACAGGGCGAGTATCATACCACTAGGCCACAGAGCCATGTATGGTATTATCACAGATTATTATCACAGATAATCTGTGATAATACCATACATGGCTCTGTGGCCTAGTGGTATGATACTCGCCCTGTAAGCGAGAGGTTGCAGGTTCGAATCCAGCCAGAGACATTTTTTCATACAACTAAAAAATACGGAACTTTCGCCAATGAGCTATGCTCGACGCGATTATGAGATCATGTTCCGAATATGAGCACTGTTTCTATAATTTACAGTATGATTTATATATAATTTACACAGTGCTACGCAACATCATTGATTTATATATATATATATATATATATATATATATATATAGAGTGCGGCCAGCTACATGCTGGTCGTACGAAACAAATTTGTAGTGATTAAAACAATAAAGTAACCAAGTTTTCTGCTGTTATTTTATTTATTTATGCTCTACCTTGGTATTGAGCACTCTATCCTAACGGTCTGATAATTTCAACCTGAATATATATATATATATATAAATTTCAGAGTTATTGCAATAGACCACGATGTCAAATGGAGCGACAAAACTCGCAAAGACAAAGAAAACCACTGGGAAATACAACTTAAAACCACAAAACCTTTTGGACTTAACATTAGGAACATACTCCCAGATCGGTAAAATTATTCCATTGAATACCAAAATTTAAGTTTCAATATTAACCACCATAAGCTGTTTTTTAGTTTCATTCCATATTGTTTATTTCTATACCAAGCTACCTTCTTTGTTTTCTATTCTTATTCACCCACCATTCACCACCCTCTCTCCTTTTGTTGTATTTCTTTTATTCCTGTCCACCCAGGCAGCACTTGCCAGTTCTTATACTATGACGTTATCCAAATTCCTTCACTTGCACTGATGAAGGGCTAGTGTTGCCCGAAAGCTCTGCTAACTTTTCTAGCTGTTTTACTTTATCGTTTTGATTTAGTATTTCACTTTTTTTTTGTATCTCCATTGAGATCCAGCCACTGATACCCACAGTATTGTAATTTTTTCAGTAATTTGCCTTTGGATTTATATTTGGTGGAATCTTTATTTGACACTTAATATCTTTACATACCTAATTTCAAAGAATGCTATATCGTCAGTTCATATTTCAATAGACTGTATGGCCTCCACGATCAAGTGCAATTAATTAACTTTATTAATAAATCATAAATACCTTAGCATGTAAAAATAGCACATGAATTATATACTGTAATAACATATCTCATGTAGCGTAGAAGGAAAAACTGCTAATACATGTTATTAATAGGATACATATAGCAATTTTGTTGTAAAAAATGTTGAAAATTAATGTTTTAATAGTCGCGTCAAACATTGCATTTGCCGTCATATGTCGACGCGAACGTACTAGTTGACGCAATACACGCATTTCTGACGAATTGTACATTCTCGAGGCTGATCGATTATTTAACTTTTTTACACCAAAATCACCTCAGTATATAGCATGGAGTAAGAATTTACTCCATGGTAAAATGCAATTAACACCCTAAACATATCCTATTTTGTATAACTTACACTTTATAATGGTAGGGCTTGGTCATAACTGATAGGGCTTAGTATTTTTAGGAGGAACATAAAGGTATTCCCACATGATTGTCACATGGTCTCCCAGGAGGACTCCCATCTCTAACCAGACGAGAACCGGTGTTTCAACGTGGTAAAGGGGGGGGGGTAAAAGGCCTCCTACTACAAGTAAATGCAGAATAACAGTCTATCTAGCCTGGCCTAGTTTATTATTAACTATTGTTAATTAAATTCAATTATTTTGATCATATTGAGTGTCATTTTACCTGCCTTTTTTATTCCTGATTGATGATAAAATTTTTGATAGAGATCGTGCTGCAGACAGTCGCTCACGTGGTATGTATGCCAGCAGGCGGCGGGCTGTCCGCCAGGCGAACATTTTCTCGGCGATACCATTTTTTTTAGAGGGAAGATAGCTGTACTTTGTTTCTGTAAGTAAATTGCGTTATTAAGAGTATCTTTTCCTACTAGAGTTGCGTCGATGTTTGGGTTTGCGGGCGAAGAAGTGTTAACTTTATGGATAGTCTGAATACAGACTACTATGACATAGGGTTCAGTACTTCATACAATGTTTAGTTCTTAGATAAATACATACTCTCTGTAAAAAGACGACCATAACACAAATACACACTTTATTCAGATATTCTGTTACCAAATAACAACTTTTGTGTTGTGTACAGGTATTATACTGTATATTGAACTACTGTTGTTGGCATAAGATGATCCTTAATATTTAAACCCTAGAGAAGGACTGGAGGTCAATACGGTCATTTTTACAGTAAATCTGTATAAAATTATGATTTAGTTACCATGATTTTCTGGTTTATTTACATCATTGCATTGTTACTGCTACCTGTTTAATATACAAAATAGGGAAACAGACTCCTTATTATACTGTATGTACACTATTGTGCTAAATAATACCTAAATAAATACATTTAAAACCAGATTTAACATCAAGTAATTATTTGTTGCGCGTTTACAAAATTTACTGTTTGGAATAAATTTTTGTAGCAACGATTAGTTTCTTGTACTTGGTTTTCACTTGGGTACAACACAAGGAGGTAAGCCCTCTGTAATTTGACCAATCATGATGCGATGGAAATTCTGAACTGTCGCTTGTGATGCGCCCTCATCGTATCGAATCCAAATAAGAACCAAGTTTTAAAGAAAAACAGAAACTTTAGAATTAATTTAAATGCATGATGACTAAATTACCTTCCCTGTGGTACAGAGGTAAACTGCTTCCAGCTCACCACTTGTGAAGGTAACTTATATTAAACTACTAATATAGATATATAAAATACAATAACAATTAATAACTACATAAAACTATAAAAACTGAATAAGAAAAATGCTATTAAAATAGTGTACACTAAGGCATGACCAGATTTCATGATTAATTGTACATACTAATAAATAAAAGGTATACTTTAAAAATTTACTATTAAAGCACAGCAATTATAGTTATCTATTTTAGCTAACTTATATTATGGGTACATTTCTCCCAAACACAAGAATATTTGTAAGATCTAAATACAAATAAGATCCAAATACATAAATATTTGGAAAACCAGATTCTTTAGAAAAAAGAAAAGCATTAGCCAATCAAGGTTGTTTGGTATCGGGATGGTTGACTGTATTATATCATTAAAAGGCTAGCAATACTTAATGCTCTGTCTACATTATTGAACTAGTTTGCATTTTTTGACAATTTTTTAGACTACTTCTTTCAAATTACCTAGCAAATTTCTGGAGTTTACACACAGTATGTTTAGTATGCATCGTGGTCTGTGTAAAATCCAGAGTTTCAGCTAGGTCTTTGGTTGTAGACCAAAATTAGTAAACAGATAAATATTTTGGCACATATGGCGTTTCATACATATAATACTTGAGCTCACATTTCAGATAAAAATTGAAACGCTGATTGGTGGACTAACATAAAAAATACAATAACTGCCAAACTTTTATCTTTTTACTACTTTGAGTCTAGAACCTAGACTACTAGGCAATGTGAAAGCGGTATTAATGATTACATTTTAACTATCTTGAAATCGTCCAGTACTGTGCACAACACATGAAATTAACATGTGGAATGGACACTCAGGCTAGTCACATTCATACCATATTTTTATATATATCAATCATTGATTTATACTTTTTCCTCCCTCTCTTGTAAACTTATATTGCATTTGCTAAAATTAAATAACCTAATATACAATTTCACCCTAGATAACTTCCACCACCACCACCCCAATCCCTAGTACTGCCACAACCACACAATCATCAATTATAAATACCTATTTCCCAATAATATAAAATGTATTTAAAAAAATTATTGCTTAAAATTCAACATTGTCATATGAATGTTTTCTCTACAGTACATATATGTTTTTCAAGATTCTTATCAATACAATATATGGGAATATCATTTACTTTTTTATATTATAATATATATTGTATGTAGAAATACTCTGTTTTTACAAATGACTGGCTTTTAGGTTTCGTATTAATATGGTCAGAAAACTTCTGGAGCGGTTATCACTTTAAAAAAACGGCCAGTGCAACAAGTAAATTACTCAATACAACAAGAACACAAGATTACAATTTAGGAACTGGTCGTCTTATGGCAGTAAAGGCATGGGATTCATTACATTATACAAATAATAAATGTTTCTGAGGTGAATGGTGAGAATATTTCATGAGTTTAAAGAATGAAATATTCTCTCCATTCAACCAATACAAAATTTCCCTAATTAATCAACTACCTCCATCTTGAATCATCGTCCAAGGCTAGGCCAGGAGGCTAGGCCATTAAAAAGGGCAGTGCTTCAATTTCTTACGTAGAGTAGAACAGTTATAAATGGCAAGCGGTACATATTGAATTTCAACCTCGCATATCAGAAAATTATCACCATAAATATCACCATTATATCACCTTTCCATTAAGTAGAACTTATACCAAAAGGTACATCTGTGATGCATAATTAGCAAATTAAATGGCAAGGATACATTGAGGTATGTTACTATAAACATAATCCAAATTAAATATATATACTGTATTGGTAAAAGTACTATTACAATAAGCATACAAGCTTTTTTATCAAATAACCTCTGTTCTGCTAAGCATAAAATCAATTTTGCATCACATACACAAACATCCTAGCTACTCAGTTTATATGAACTTAAGCTCGGTTTACACTATCAAACTAGTGTGATGGCCAAAATATGGTAGTGATATGACATCATCATGTTCATATATTTGGCACATCACATTTTTTGTCACATAAAGTTTGATAGTGTAGACAGAGCTTAAGTAATATGGTACATGACATTGGTTAAAATACTATATCCTTATTTTTATGAGAATACATAATTATTATTTATTTCATCTCGTAATAAATGGTTACGAGATTATTGTGAAATATGAGCCTAGCGCGTGCGCGGGTACAAGCAGATTTCTGGAACGTTTTAATAAATGAACTGCCAGTACATAAAGGCTAGTATTACATACAGTATACCTCTACAGTAATTAGTGACTTTTCTAATTTACCATTTAAACACTGGCACTGGAGAGGTAGACCAAGTAGGGGATGACCAGTAGGGTTTCACAATGCATTAAATATTATTTGTGACTATAGACCTAGATCAATATACCCACTGAATAATGTTAGTACAAGTATAATAGCAAATCCAAGCAGTAAGCCAACGTTCTGAAGGAGAAATATTGAAATGTTGGTAGGAGATAGACTTGGATCATCGTCAGATGAATTATTTATTTCTGGAAGCTGTGAATGACAAAGAAACATATTGTTTAGAACTCTAAATTCAACAATGTTTATTTTGTTGCAAATAAAAATTAGAATTTGGAATTCTAAGTTAAGAGACAATCTATATTTCAACATTCAGAGACATTTTTATTATTTCTTTATACTGAGTGACCTCTTCAGTCAAAGACTGTTCTCCCACAGGGTCCATATATGATTAGTATCTGTGTGTGACAGTGGCTGTGTGTATTGTTGTCTTACAATTTATTGTTTCATTAATATAAAAATAATCGCTTAAATGTTGTGGGTCTTGTCACGAAAAGAGCATCAATCAATATAAATTATTAAAACAAAAGTAAAGCATGCATTTGTACCTACCATGTCCACAAGTGATATATACAAAAACATACCACCAGCCAGAGCAAATATCCACTCCCCAGCTTCTGTAAGCTCACCCAGTAGAATGCCGATTGCAAGGCCAAAGTAACAAGTTATTGCTGAGGCTAGGTTTGCCATCACAGCTTGCCTTACTGTCAGACCTGATTTTAATAATATAGCAAAATCTCCTACAAATAAAAGAACGCAGAATTTTTTACTGGAACATCAAGTCAAAATAAATGAGTTAAGCTCTACAAAATCAAACTAGTTTAACGAAAAAATGTGTGATGTACCCAAATATAGGAGTGATATTCGATAATATGGTAGTGATGACATCATCATTACATTTTTTTGTCACATAAAGTTTGGTAGTGTAGACAGAGCTAAAGATTCTAGTTAGTATAGTACAGTAAAACCCAGTACCTAATTCATGTGGAAACTCCTCACATATAACTGCTATAGAAATACTAATTCCACTAGCAATGGAGTGCGTGAATGATGCGCCAATAGCCAAGCCGTCAATAAAGTTGTGCAGGCCATCGCCGAATGCTATCATGTAAGCCACTGAGGCAATTGCTTTCTTTGTGGAACTGAAGTCAACCTCTGCATGCTCATGTCCACAAATAGGCTTGTTATTTCCATTACCATTCATCTGAAAAAGAAGGTTATTATAAGTGATGATATATAATAAGTAATATTACAACAGTAGAAATGTAATATTTATATAGCGCTTTAAACAATCAGCAGATTGTCCCAAAGAAATAAAAAATAACAGATTAAAAGATATTGATAAAGATAAAAAACTATTAAACCGCTCCGAGAGTGCATACCTCCGCCTACTGTAAAATTCTCCTACATAAGATTTCTCTGGGAAAATATATATATATATATTTGTGTTTGATTTAGGCTAATTTCGCTACAAGCATGTGTATGCGAATTTGGTGTATGGTTATGTAACAAGCCTTTCAATTAACAATAGTTTCAGTTGACTAACAATAGAACAGCAGTGCCAAAAACAAACGGGTGAATTTAAAAAGAAATAGTTTTTTATCAAAAAACTTGTAAATTAAATCAAACCATGTTTTAAAATTACAAATCACAAATATAACTCTTGCCTCTTGTACAAAAATGAAGTTTTTTGGACAAGTATTAGTAGTAGAGAAAATGCAATTTCAGTTTACTTGTAATACTTTAAGACTGCTCGCCGGCTTTTGAAAATTCTGTCCTATCTTTTAACACTAGCAGGTCTGAAAATTAAAATTACTAAAATTGGTCCAGAATTGGGACCGTGATAGTGTTGACAGAGCTTAACAAATACCTGTAATGGTGCAAGTTCCTCTGCATTTTTTTCATTTGATAGCGATACTTTGTGTATCCCAGTTCCATTGCAAGGCATGGTCACATGATTACCTACTGTACGCATCTGGTTGTCTTCTATCAGTTGAGGTGTATAGTGATTAGATACATTCTTATCCATTGGTATTGTTGAAACCTTTTCTAGACTACCTCTAAGCTTTTTCTGTGGTATATGAATATTTAGTAAATCATTAAGAAATAAATACTGTCTATATTAAGTCAATGCTAAACTTTGTCTTATAGAGGTTAGCTTATTGACATAGACATTGACATAGACATACTTTATTGTCACATAATAATTGTAAAATGCGAGACTCAGCTCCCTGTTACATTCGTAAAAACATCAATACAATTCGATACAAGTCAAATACATTGTAGGCCTATGTACAGTTTATTAAAAGTAATTGGAGAAATTATCTTACAAATTGTTTGTTAAAGAGACGAATTGAGGAGGAATAAAGGAGTTGTTAAACCTATTTGTTTTTGTCAAAGGATGATGTAGTCTACCAGATCTGCACATAACAAACGAACTATGCAAGGGATGGGCAGAATCGGACATTATGACTTTGGCTTTAGCCAACATCAATTCGATACACATGCTATCTAAATCCTCAGATTTGGTACCAGTAAAGTGAATTATAGATCAAGGGAGCACCTTTAGAACCCAAGCATGTGTCTACTTAATAAGAGTGTCCTACAAAATAGGGGTTGGCTATACAGTATTGTTGAAGCATATATTGTTCCACATTTGCTTCACAATAAGTGTTCCCTTAATAGGTGTCTCCTTAATGTGATGCCCCTTAATAGAGATGCCCCTTAATAGAGATGCCCCCTTAATAGAGATGCCCCCTTAATAGAGATGCCCCCTTAATAGAGATGCCCCCTTAATAGAGATTCCCCCTTAATAGAGATGCCCCTTAATAGAGAGGCCCCCTTAATAGAGATGCCTCTTAATAGAGATGCCCCCTTAATAGAGATGCCCCTTAATAGAGATGCCCCCTTAATAGAGGTGTCCTTAGAATAGGGGTGTCCTAAAGGAGGAGTTCTACTGTATTTTGATGTCCTAATGTCCCAGTGAGCAGTGATACACACTCTTGTTCCTTAATGTTTCAGGATCCAAATCGGTTTATTAGGTACTCGTTCTGAAAATGTGTAAACTATTTAATATCATATTTAAAGCTCTGTGAACACTATCAAAAAGTATATGCCCAAATATGGTAGTGATATGACATCATCATGTACATATAACTATGGGCACATCACATTATTTTGTCACATAAACTTTGATAGTGTGAACAGAGCTTTACATACTTTTTTTCTTCCCACTGCTATGATCTTCAAAATTCTTTCAATTAAAAAGAAAAGGTAGATTCCACCTAGAATTGTCATGTTCTTCCAAACAAACATTTGACCTTCTGTGTCCACCGTCATCCCATGGGCCTATAAAAGAATACGTTAATCATTGAATAAAACAGCGGTTATGCAAAGATTTGGAAGGATAGGATATTTTTACTTATTTCAGAAGGTGTGACATATATAGTGCAATAGACAGATACAATAACTAAATACAGAAGAATCAGTAACTGAAGAAAAACAAAAACACAACCAAAGAGGAGATAATTATGTACTGAAATTGTTTGTTTATTAAGGCCACCAACAGAATTTTAATTTGAAAAAACAATCAAACACAGCTGTAACTTAAGTTAGTTACACCTGAGCTTGATTGTTGTTTCAAATCAAAAATTGATGAAGCAAGGCAATCTAACAACAGCATGCTGAGCTCCGGAGATCAAAGGGTTTATCTTTTGCTGCAGCACGATCAGTTCCAGACACCGTGTGTACAGTATTGTATTTGTTGCACATAGACAAAGGACTGTTACGAGTTCCTATCTTGGCAAGACGTGCTCATTGTCCTGTTGTTAGATTAACTTGGTTAAAGACAACATTTAACATATTTAATAAAATTATAATTGTACCACAATTTTACCCACCTCTGGTATAAGGCTTAAAACAGCATTCGCAGCTAAGGTACCCACAGCTAAACACACTAGAAACATTAACACCTTTTTATAAAGTCTTTTGTTCATTAATGGAACAACGCATATACCAAGTACAGCACCAACGTTTATTATCGTAACAAACAGAAATCCAAAGCCCCATACTGTTGACAAAAAGCAATATAATTGATATAACTCTTAATCAAATTTCTCTTTAAAGATGTATTGTCCTCCAAAAGCATGAAAAATAAGATTAATAAGAAAAGACTTTGAATAGGTCAACGGGAACTATACATTTTGTATGTTTATGCAATTAAAATTATTATAATAATTTTATAAAATAATTTTACTATATAAAATAAATAATATTATTACAGTGCAGGTACAAAGAGTAGTAGAACTACTCTTTTGGGCACCCTATTATTAAATTTTGTTAGGTCTCGAAAGTGTCATACTAGTCTACAACCAGTAGGCCCTAGTATCGCCTGATAGTGTCTTATAATATAAAATATTATCAAGTAAATGGTAACATTATATTTAATGTTATTGTGGAATTTAATTGTACGTTTTATACATTTTTAATGTAAAAAACTGTCAAAATACTGATTAGGTTTATTGCAAAACTGAAGATGGCCCTCTGTGATAAGTGATATTTTATTGTTGTTGATGCATTGTGACGAATGAAAACAAAAAATGATTTTAACTTGTTTCTGGAAAGAAAAAAATATATATAAGTTAAATTTACCACTAAATCACTTTACATCATTTTATATCATAAAACCCTACCTGACGTACAATAGTATTCATTTATTGGTGGTCAAACTTACACAGTAAAATATTTACATGGTTTGAAATTATTTATAGTTAAAAATTCACATAAAAATATAAAAATGAGTTAAAAAGGTTAAAATTTGGTAAAACACGTCATTTAAAATATGTATGACCGCTTAATAGGGATTCTGCATTAATCAGTGAATTATTTAAAATCATAGTTACTATATCCTTTTCATTTGGCAAAGTTATGACAGATAATTGTTTTGTAAACTGAATATGAAACAATTAAAAAAAATTATTTATGGAATTTTAATTTGGAGTATAGTAGTTATTGACATTTTTACGATGGAATGTACATATCAATCAATTTAATTAAATAATTCAAAATTAAATTAAAATAATTATTTACTTAAAAATGTAGAGTAGAACTACTTCTTTGGGACACACTCTATTATTTATGGCGACGCACTGTTGGGTCTTGAAAGTGTCCTATTAATAGGCTGGGGTCCTATTAATCATTTGAAATTAGCACTGCTGACTCTTATGGCAGCCCGTGCATTTAGTATCTGCCTCAGACGTATTGGCCCATGCCTTTCCTCTGGTCAAGATGTGCACTGGACGAGAGAAACCCTTGATCAATGATAGGACCAATCAAGGCGCTTTAAACAGTCCTGGCTTAGTTTCACCAATTATTTATATGATTGTGAAATTAATTGATATTGTCAAAAAAGTATGTATTGTAGATAGTTACCTTATTGTAAATGTGTGTGTACTATTAAAGTAAACTAGTGTTTTAGTTTGTCTTTGAATTATTATAAATATTATATTCTTAATGTTCTCTACTGAACCACTTCGAAAATCAATGAAAGTGTTATTCAGCATAAAGACAGAATAAATAATCAGCGAATCATTAAAAATTAAAATTATGCTTTACCTTTAGTGAACTTAAGTTACAATTGAATTAGGTAATTGTTTTGTAAACTGAATATGAAACAATTTAATAAAAACAAATTATGGAATTGTATTTTGGAGTACAGTAGGTTATTGACATATTATACGATGGAATAACAATTTACATATTTATCCCTCATACACCTGTTGTTCGCACACAAAGTATATGGAATTAATCTTGTAGGATTATTAAAGCTAAGAACGATATTTTTACCAAGGCCATCACAACAAAAAAATATAAAAATGTTTGGTTATTATTGAAAAATGCAAACATCCAACAACACATAATCTTGTTTGTTTTAAGAATAACCACAAACACATTGATTTTTTCCGAATGAATTGACAACAATTAGTCTTTAATAAACAAATATTGCTAATGAATAGAAGAATTATTAATTAATTATATACGTACTGTATACAGGTTTGGCATTCATCATTAACTGCAATCTAATTTAATAGAAAAATTTCAAAAGCGGGCATTGCGCATAATTTTGAGCCCACATTACGTTAGCTATGAATTAGCCCTAGAGCACGTAGGTTTGCCTTCTTTAAAGTCCCGTAGAGAACAAATACTTCTCAAGTTTGGTAAGAGTCTTTTAAAATCTACCAAATTTAGAAATATGTTACCAGCATATAAATCTGATAGGCATTCAAGATCGTTAAGGAGCAATACTAGTTCAAAGTTGGATTCTTGCAGATGTCGTACTGAAAGATGTCTACTATTCCGCACTTAGCACGAATCCTTTAATGTATAATGTTTAGATCTACTATGATGTATTTTACTTCTCAGTTTATGATTGTAATCCAACCTTTTCAGCTCTTGCTGCTGGTTGGAATTTGATGTTTTTTATACCTTAATAAATAAATAAGTGTATTAGAATGAAAAGAAGACACTGTACTGTATGAATGAAGAATGAAAGCTTGAATGAATTAATAACAGATGAGAGAAATAGATGGATGATGAATATATTTTGCAAAGAATAAATTAAGAATAAAATGAATGAAGAATGAAATAAATGAAAATGAATGAAGACTGGATGAATGAAGAATGAAATAAATGAAAATGAATGAAGACTGGATGAATGAAGACTGAAATAAATGAAAATGAATGAAGACTGGATGAATGAAGAATGAAATAAATGAAAATGAATGAAGACTGGATGAATGAAGAATGAAATAAATGAAAATGAATGAAGACTGGATGAATGAAGAATGAAATAAATGAAAATGAATGAAGACTGGATGAATGAAGAATGAAATAAATTAAACTGAATGAAGACTGGATGAATGAAGACTGGATAAATGAAGAATGAAATAAATGAAAATGAATGAAGACTGGATGAATGAAGAATGAAATAAATGAAAATGAATGAAGACTGGATAAATGAAGACTGGATGAAAAAATTGAAAGAAGAATGAAATAAATGAAAATAAATGAAGACTGGATGAATGAAGACTGGATAAATGAAGAATGAAATAAATGAAAATGAATGAAGACTGGATGAATGAAGACTGGATGAATGAAGAATGAAATAAATTAAACTGAATGAAGACTGGATGAATGAAGACTGGATGAATGAAGACTGGATGAATAAAGAATGAAATAAATGAAAATGAATGAAGACTGGATGAATAAAGAATGAAATAAATGAAAATGAATGAAGACTGGATGAATGAAGAATGGATGAATGAAGAATGAAATAAATTAAACTGAATGAAGACTGGATGAATGAAGACTGGATGAATGAAGACTGGATGAATAAAGAATGAAATAAATGAAAATGAATGAAGACTGGATAAATGAAGACTGGATGAATGAAGAATGAAATAAATTAAACTGAATGAAGACTGGATGAATGAAGACTGGATGAATGAAGAATGAAATAAATGAAAATGAATGAAGACTGGGTGGATGAGGAATGAAAGAATGAAAATGAATGAAGACTGGAATGAATGAAGACTGGATGAATGAAAATAAATGAAAAATGGAAAGAACAAATAAAAATAAATGAAAAATGAAAATAATTGAAGAACAGAATAAATAAAAATGACAAGTACAAAAATGAATAAATAAATGAATGAAGAATGGTTGAATGAAGAATAGATGAATGGAAATAAATGAATTAATAAACAGAGAATGAATGGTTGGTATACTGAGATGCAGAGGAAGAAATATGTTCACATTTTATTGGTTAAGTGATGATGCTTATTACCTTCAAGGGCTGAGGGTCCTTCTGTTGTAGCATTGCCTGTCATATTGAAATTCTTCTTGTTCGTCAATCAGTGGGTAGAGTTTATAATGGAAAAGGTATTATTGAGTCTGAATGTGTAGAGTTCTTTCCACCAATTTCAGTGTTCTTATCTTAATTTTGCTTGCTGTAGGTCTATTGTTGCTGTTGCACTACCATTAATATATCTAATTATTAAAATTGTGTACTGCAGCTGTATAAAAGACAATGAGGTATTATTACAATATAATTCTAGGTCTACTACTCTGGAGTAGGCCATAGGAAAGACACAATTATAGAACCCACTTAATGAGAAAGACACATGAGTTTAAAACATATCTAGATAGTCAACCTACTGGTACTATTAGTCTGTAGTAGAAAGGGGTTCCTACTATAAGTAAACACGTCCGAAGTGAGCCTGGTGGGCTGCCACATACTAAATATTAATAAACGCCAGATTATACTACTATACAATTTATGTTTTGTGTGTAGGCCTACTGTAGTGTAGAATGTCTTTTCAGATATTTTTAACTTGATGATAGATAGGCCTACATCTGTCAATAAACATAATAATATTTTGTAATGTTATGGCAGATACTGTCCTGATGATAATAAAAGGCCTAGCTAGGCCTACAAAAATAAATGAATGTATTGTATAAAGGAGTAATAGAAATATACTCTAGGCCTAATATGATACAGAATACAGAAATTTATTGGTTCAAAAAGGAAATTCATTTCGTTGACAAGCGCAAACAATTAAATATAAAAAGTCACGAATACAAAAATACAAGTGTGATAAAAAGATCTTATAAAAATACGAATAAACATCAAACATAGACAAAAATATAAAAATACTATATCGTAACATATAAAAAAATATATGATATTGATAGATCCAGGTCCTAACTAGCGGTTAATGATCGATCACCATCGGCTACTATTCGATTTAGTTAGGCCTAGCCTTTTAGTATGTAGCCTAACTATACTAATAACAGAGATAAACTAGCTAGTAAGGGCCTCTCTCGGATCATACGTGGCTAATGCACCACCGCCGGTTTCTGTGTTGTTTACTACTACGCACACATGCGTTTTGGTTTTTGTTTTGAGTATGAAAACGCCACCATATCGCTGACGTCACAGCTATCATTTGAATAAAATTACTTTTGTTCTCTTTTGTTTCTCTTTTTGTAATAAAATATTTAATTAATTAATTCATTTAAATTTGAATAAGTGTGCATAGAATAATTATCTGCTTTAATTTTAAAATTCAGATTGAATTATTTTCTATACATAATTTCAACTATCTGGTAGTTTTTCACGTTACGTTAATTATTAATTAGGCCATATAAATATTTTTGAATAGATAGCAAACAATTAAATTATTATTTAAATATCATTATTCATAATATATTAACAAAACAGACAAAATACTTCTATCAAAACGTTTAGTAACAATATAGTTTATTATTTAAACACAAAGAAATAAATCAAATCAAATCAATATATATGAAATAGACACATTTTAATCTTATAATTCTTTTTCATATCATCAATTTCGACACAACATTATTCTAAAAATAAACCAGTTATTTTAAAACAACGATGATTATGATCACATGACTGAAATGATACTTAGATTTAATGATCTTATCGTTTTGAAAACCAACATAACGGTATTCAATAACGGAAAATAATGCCCAATAACGATATCAAGTAATCCGATAACGATAAACGTAGCCTACTATATCGGATAATGACGAATGTTTTAACACATGGTAGGCTACCTACAGTAACCCGTAACTACCACATGGTCAACTTCCCGATCACGCGGGGCAATTATGAGTTTAGTGTTGTAGATGAAAATAGGCCTATTTATATCGTTACGACTAATCGGTTTCTATAAATGAAAAAATAAAAAATCTGACACGCCATTTCTAGGCAGTAGACAGCAACCAGCAGGTCATCGTATTTAAGAGAATCTTGCAAGCAAAAGAACAATGGCGTTGGCAATCAAGGTGAAGAGACCAACACTAGGGCTGATGGCTCCAGATGCTGGGTTTTCCATGTCATTACAAAAATGATGATTGCAGCATTTGGTTGCAAACTTTTCGGGTGGATTACCTATAAACAAAACAAGCATTTTATTTTAAAATTTCATATCTAATAAACAACATACCTTTCAATTATTGCTTATTAGATTTAGCATATAATATATATTTCATATTATTTCAAGTAAAATCAAATACGGGTTTAATGTTGCCATATATATATTTCTAAGGGCTTCTTTCTACTAAAACATTTTAAAATAACGGTTTTCCGTGAATATCGGTTTTGTTTAAAAAAAAAAAAAAAATTGAACCTTATTTCAAGTAAAATCAAATACGGGTTTAATGTTGCCATATATATTTCTAAGGGCTTCTTTCTACTAAAACATTTTAAAATAACGGTATTCCGTGAATATCGGTTTTGTTTAAAAAAAAAAAGATCGCATTGAACCTAAAAATTGCTTCAAAAAAACCGTTTTTAAAGACCGGTATTTGACGATAGAAACCCGGAATAAATTGGAGTTTTTAAAACAGTATTTAAATATCGGTTCTTTTTATGTGGACCCGTGATTCTGTTGGCAAAATATACCGTTCTTTCAACCGGTATTTTAAATCTGCATTCTCTTGCTCAACAGAAATAGGCAATACACTTCAACATAATGGCCTGTTTCTGCTGAGAGATTAATACGGATTTAAATACCGTTGTTCTAAAATACGGTATTTTCTTGCCAAGTAGAAACGAGTCCACATAAAAGGAACCGATTCTGAACATGGTTTTTAAAAACCCACATCGATTCCATTACCGGATTTAAAAACTGCCTTGAGCAAATTTATAAGAAAAAACGTTCTTTTGGGGGTTTCAACATCAACATGCCCAACGTTATTATAGGAAGCTTTTGGTTTGTGACGGGACCGTCGATGATCAAAGTTCTTCAGTTAATTATTGTGCGCATACACGACATTAGAACGTTTTCTCTATCCATATTTCGGTATCCATATTTCGGTTTCTAGGTCCAGGCGACAGACCGACGACACTGACCTGTCGTTGTCGGTCCGTTGCGCACAACGAAAGCTCTCTAGTATTAACACGGCCGTCGGACGAATTGTAAATAATTTATAGTTACCGTCAATGGTAAGGTTTCTCCTCATGGCTTCTTCGTCATTGTATTCGAATATTCCGCTCATACACTCGTTGTTACATCTCCTTATAAAATAATGATTGCCCTCGTAACTCATTTTTGTTGCCTAAAAAAGAATCAATCATTAAAATGTACCGTATTAATTGTTAATTAAAAATTAATTATCATACTTTGAATATGGCGATTTTGCAGTTTTAATAAATTAGTTACTTCAGAAAAAAAACCGAAAATAATACTTATAAAAGGATGAAAAAAAAAACTAATTTAACCAAAACCATTGTCTGACAGACAATTTCACTGACAATTATTTGCTGTTGTGACATTAAAATGTTAAATGTAAATAATTTTTTCGGGGGAAAAATACATCTCTAAGATTTTATTATAACATTATCAACAAGTACAGTCAGTCCGACTTGAACGACCGCCGTTTACGTTATCCAATAAAAAGTACTATTAAAAATACATGCCTATCTAAATCATAATACTACCCGAGAATTACTTGCGAATTTTTTTGCAAGTATTCTCAAATGTACTTAGTTTGAAATACAAATTACGTCAGAGTAGGGAAAAACTCCCTGACGCAAAGCTACTCCACAGTAGTTTAATACAATTACAAACACCTTCGTCGCTATAAACCCGTTAATGTTCAGCTTTCCTATAAAATTAAATACCATCCCGATAATATTTTGGATGAAAATTATAAATACTGTCACAAAAATGAAATAATAATTTATTCTAACACGTACTTCACAATATCCGCCTTCGCCTAGAGAACAGTTTTGTGATTTCTCTGGATGTCTGTGGCATTCAGAGTCGTCCAAACCATGACAATGGTAACACAGCGGCTCTGGAATAAAGCAACTATCGGTAGTTAAAAATGTTACATGTTTTACAATAATCTCTACAATAAAGTTACTTTTTTTCTTCAAAGGGTTTATCTGTGGCTGCGACACGATCGGTTCCACGCCCTTAACAGACACCGCGCGCTAGAGAATAATGTATATAGTACAGCACTGTTGGTATTTGTTGCAGCCAGATATAAGATCAAAGGACTGTTACAAGTTCCTATCTTGGCAAGACAAGCTCATTGGCCTGTTGTTATGCTCTGTCTACACTACTAAACCTTATGTGACAACAAAACGTGATGTGTCCATTGGACATGATGATGTCATATCACTACCATATTTGGGCATATCACTACCATATTTGGGCACATCACACTTTTTTTGTCAAATTAGTTTGATAGTGTAGACAGAGCTTAAGATTACCTTGATACAACCATGGACCAACATATCTATAGGCCCATGATGTAGGCCTAACGAATGATCTCTAACGCTTTTGTGGTACGTACCTCCTTTATATTCTTCTTCATGGCTGCTCTCTCCTCCTTCTGTGGGCTCCTGTGCAAATGCGACAACCGCAAGGGCAAGTACGAATACAAACAGCTTCATCTTGTTGCTTATAGTTGCTTAACTATTCACGGAAAAAAAAAAATATGTGTAACTTTTGAACCCACATTCTAAGTAAAAAATTGTCATAAAAAGATTTTTTTTAATGTAACGGCACGCCTTGGTGCAAGCCGCAATATAAGATAATATAAAAAGAATACTGTTACGTGCTAAAACAAAGAGTCTTTCAAAAAAGTTCTCCTTTAAAGCAATGCTACGGACTCATCCATTAATATAGTTTGATAATTAAAAATCGGACTTACCAAAATTGTTTGATCCAATAGATGTCTTGACTACTGAGATAGTGAGCGGTGGTAACACACCCCTGCCTTTTATTGTGCGAGATTCCGCAAGTCATCATCATATTCAACACCCTTTTATACCAATATTTGTCTTAAAACTTCTTCTGTAGTTTCGTGTTTCCCTGGAAACACTGTTAAATAAGGTCTTTGGTCCAAAGCGGCTCAGATCTTGTTTTAGTAGTAAAAGTAGATTATGTAAACAGCGTTCCCGCATTTCCATTGGATACCGTAGTTTATTGTAGTATGATCATGACGTCAAAGGACAGAAGCAGGACAAAAATATGATGGGTGCAAACTTATTCTTAAAATAAATTTGCCACATGTGTCATATGCCTTGCTTTGGAGAGGCATGAAGTGACGGATCCATGATTTTGAAATAGGGTGGGGGGGGGGGGGGCTAAAATTTGTAGGTGCCAAACTGAATTTATTGTCCTTATCTTTTGCATTTCACAGGGCCGGCTGCAACCCCTCTCCCCCTTGAATCCGCCTATGGCATGCAGGAGTCGAGAGGGAGGGAAAAAGGTGTCCACTCTGAGTGGGGTATGGAGTCCGGGCTTCATGCTATGTAACAAGCCAGAGATATGTAAATACAAGTACGAATGTATTCAGCTGATTGTTGTTATTTTGTAATTGTTTTCAGAAGATTATAGACCATGCTGTTGGATCGGAAAATGATGAACCTAAAAAAACCGCGTCAATGGTCAAAAAGGCACTTTATCACGTACAGTACGCCTAAAAATTATGTTTGGATTCATTTTATAATTTCGCTTTGTGGTATACTTAATCTCCGACACCCCCTACCCCATCTCACCCACTTACATTACCTATCGTACCTATTTTCCACCAGTCTTCCATCACACACGTCTTTAACCCGTACCACCACGTCACATTATTTGTAGTCACCCATGAAAAAAATTCAAAAGCCAGAGGTAAAGGTCCGTTGCTGTTTTGGGTGTTTCCAAATCAATGGAAGGATTATATTCAATATTATTATAAGGAGGCGAAGAAGGTTTGTGTATATTTACTTAATTAGGCATTGAGACACGAACTGGGTAACACTGATCTTACATAATAAAGAACTACAATAGCTGACCTATAGCATATATTTTTCCCATAATACACAGTTGGTTATAAAGAGATATGCCTAGTCATTTTGACGTACATCTTAATATTTGTTACCACTTTGGTTAGACTTGCCCCAAGTCTGTATTATCTTTTTTTTTTATTTATTTGTTTTTATTTCGACCGCGATTTTTGTCTGAAAATACAAAATCAAGTAGTATACGTATGAAACGCCATATGTGCCAAAATATTTATCTTTTTACTAATATTAAGACAAAACTCCGTCTGGAACCCAGACTACACTTTGGTGATCCATCACGTCGTGATTGGTTAAATTACTTGGGAACCAAATAGAAGTGTGATCGAGGTAACGTAGTCGGGAACCTCTGACTATAAAAACGTACGGACAAGCATAATTCTCCAAATAGTCGCATAAGAATGAAATGAGGCTCATTTTTGGCAGAACAACATCCCGAAAATGCTATAGACAATAATTATAACTGTAATACTTTTATTGAAGAAAAAGTTACTATCACCTATTCTCTTCTCCTTCTTTGTTTTTTTAAAGTGGTCTTTAAATGGAGGAAACTGTTGAGCTGGGTCAATTCAAACTGTGGTCTTTGTTCTCTAATTAGAGGGACTCTAAAATTGAAGAGAGTATAATGGTATAGGTTGTATATCGGTCTTTAATTGTAGCAGGGAAGAGTGAATCCCTGATTGGAGCGAGTCTTTATTGGAGGGAGACCTGTATATGTATTAACTAGTATTTTTCACACTAAAAGACAACTCAAATCATTATTATTATTAATTTATACATTTGGAAACTACAGTTGAACCTCGTTGAACCATACACCACCCTTAACGGCCGCACTTTCAAAAGGAAGCCAGTTTGTTCTTCTTATCTAATGAGTGCATTTGCATTTTACCTCTCGTAACTTTTTTTTTTAAACTAAACATTAGATTTTTTGTATAATAAATTACCTCCCGTAAGCAGCTACCTACAAAATTTGTATTGACTTTTGAAAACAAAAATACAATTTTGATACTCATTGCGCTTTATATATTAGCTTTATTCGAAGCGGTTTTAAAAACATTTCTGTGGAGAACATTCCTGTGTTTTTCAGGTGAGATTAGAACACTACAGAGATTTTGATCGACCATTTATCATAATGATAAAAGCTTTTAAAATGTGTCTGAAAATCATAAATGATACCAAACCACCTGATCATAAACAATAACATACACTTAGCTGGAGAATTTAGAGGTCCGTAGAACGCCGACAAATATCGTGCATAGCTGGTCATATAGGCCTAATACGTGATTTTGACCCTCTATCGGCAGAACCTCTCGTAAGCGATCACTTATAGTCCCATAAGCGACAACTTTTCCCGGTCCAACTGTATACATTATTAATATTCTAGCCCTAAATACAATTGATATTTTATTTCAATAAAGACATTAAAATAAAGATACTGAATTACGCTTCATTGTTTTTGACTATTCATAGTCTTAACTTGTGTAATTAGAAAGTAGGCCATATATCATGACATTTCTTCAGAATTATTTGGTTATTTTTATTGGTTTTTCCGAAGTTCAAATCTTTTGAATGACTAATGTCATTTTGCGTATTTTAAGAAAAAAAGCATTTTTAGATTTCATATATTGCATAAGTAGAGTTACAAAACAAAGTTGATTGCGAAACAGCAATGACATCATTTATATTTCACTGCAATCGTTCATTACGTGGGCTTTTACAAGTCCTATTCTTATACATGTAACTTCCACTACTACCTTCTCTCGGGTTTTAGTGAAAGTAACATCAATGTGAACGGAAACGGTGAATAATACATGTAGGCCTAAATAGGCCTGCTAGTTTTAACAAAATAATTAGTCATTCGGAAAAAATGGCATGAAGAAAAATGGGGATTTGTAGAGGCTAGATTGGGGGTGGGGGAGGGATGGGTTCAAGATTAAAGTTTCAAGATTCAATTTATTGTCACATAACATAACATACATGAAATTTATTTTCCTGAGCTTAGAAACATAGATACAATACAATTTAAAACACAATATAAAAACGTAACACCTTAACTAATTATCTTGAATTAATGTACATTGTATAGATGACAAGTATATAGAAAAAAAGAGTCTCTAAAATGGTTGGTTTTAACTTTGCATTACCGAATTCTACCATTAAAACAATACTATTTAGTGGATGAGTCACATCTTTTTATCCATCTATTATCCATTCTAATTTATTAAGAGCCGTTTTATCACAAAGATTACATATACTTTCAATTTCTACGCCAATTATTTTACATTATCAAGGTACTGTTTGGTTTTCATTATTATTACATTTTTATTATTATTGTTATTTTATTAGCATAATTGTAATGTGGTTTTAGTAAATTTGATTGTAGAACGCATATTCATATCGAGGTGTTCCACTGCTACAAAAGTGTGTTCAAATAAATTATTATTATTATTTTATTCGGAAACAAAGATTTCTAAGACCTAGTTAATAGGCCTCAGTTAAATGAAAAATCTTAAAACCATTATTCACCAAACGGTGAATAATACATGTAAATAGGGCCTACTAAGTTTAAAAAAAAAAAAGACATTCGGAAACCAAGAGTTCTAATAGACCTAATTATAGTTCAGTTAGAATAGTGGGAAGTTAAGTTAATAGGCCTATACAGTCAAATGAAAAATCTTAAAAACCATTATTCACCAAAAGGTGAATAATACATGTAAATAGGGCCTACTAAGTTTAAAAAAAAAAAGACATTCGGAAACCAAGAGTTCTAATAGACCTAATTATAGTTCAGTTAGAATAGTGGGAAGTTAAGTTAATAGGCCTATACAGTCAAATGAAAAATCTTAAAAACCATTATTCACCAAAAGGTGAATAATACATGTAAATAGGGCCTACTAAGTTAAAAAAAATTACACATTCAGAAACCAAGAGCTCTATTAGCCTCCTAAACTTTAAATAAAATAAATTCTTAGTTTTATTGTATATTATTATATATATATATATATATAATATATTAAAATAAATAGACATTCGGAAACCAAGAGTTCTAATAGACCTAATTATAGTTTATTATAGTTATATAATATATTATATATATAAACACAACAGGCATAGAAATAAATTCCAAACCGCCCGGTGATACACTGAAAATTATTTAATTAATTTTTGAAACGATAAAGATGAGGAAATCTGGGAGAATGAGAAGAAGTCGCCCCAACCGAGACCCGAACTCGGACCGTCTGCTTGATATGCAGTTGCCCTAACCATTAGACCACTGGGGCTTTCATTGTTCTTTAACTCGATCGGATAACGACCCTTTAACATTCTCGGCGTGGTACGGTTGGAACACAACTAGTCCTCAGTTGTACGCACGCGCACCAGAGATCAAATTGATACGCCCTCATCTATAATTCAGTATATTTATTCACTAAGCGGGATCTCGAGAGATACTTATATATATATATAAACACAACAGGCATAGAAATAAATTCCAAACCACCCGGTGATACACTGAAAATTATTTAATTAATTTTTGAAACGATAAAGATGAGGAAATCTGGGAGAATGAGAAAAAGTCGCTCCAACCGAGACTCGAACTCGAACCGTCTACTTGATATGCAGTTGACAGATTAGTGGGAAGTTCAGTTGAAAAGCCTACAGTCACATGACAAATCTTTCAAAAAAATATCTAATTATTGGAAATATTAGGCCCTACAGTAATTATCCGATACTATATGCCACGGAAATATAATAGTCTTATAGATCCCATTGGCTCCGTCGACCAATGGGATATATTCTTTTTTTTTATCGGTTACAGCCATCCATTGAGATCATTTGAAGTATTAGAAAGAGAAGAGTACCTAAACATTCAAATTATTATCGACTGTCTTTAAAAAGTAATTGTTGATTTTACATAATAGCAACCATTAATTTTTTTGCAAGAGGGTAAAAAAAATAACGGACTTGATCAGCTTCAATATTTATCATTATCAATTTTTTTAATCTGGCATTAAATATCCTGATGCTACTTATACTGCCTCATTGCTGATATGAATGTGAACACGTATACAGAAGAATATATACTTGTTAAATTATACGACACCAATGATAATGTAAATTTGCCATCACGTGACAAACTATGTTATGCGTTCGAGTTGAGCTACAGTATCAGCAGCGAGTGAATGAAGCGGAGGATCTTACAAGTATGTAAGTACTGTATATAGTGTATTGTTATGCATTCGCAGACACGTCACAATAGGCCCAATAAGCACCAATAAGACCGTGCATGTAATAATAACGTATTGACGTTTAGGATTATTATTTGGCTTCATATAGGCCTTACAACTTCCACTCACATAACATCCTGTGGGTTTTTGTGGAAGTAGTAATATCCATCCATGAGGATGGAAAGAAAATATACGGAAATGACCAAGTTTAAAAATAAACTCAAAGGATAAAAATACTTTCTCTTCTTCGTCAAGTTAAATCGTGTGTGTTGGAGAATTCGGAAAAACCAAATGTTTTGATTAATTCTAAATGTGTATCATTATTACCTCCGCCAAGGAGGTTATAATGCTTTTGTTTCATCTCGTCTGGACTGTAATAACTCGCTTCTGTACGGCCTACCAACTTCTTATCTGTCTCCTCTTCAACGAATCCAAAATTCCGCCGCAAGACTTATCACTGGCACTAAACGACATGAACATATTTCTCCCGTTTTACGTGACTTACACTGGTTGCCTGTTGATCAGCGCATTCGTTTTAAAATCCTGTTGCTGACATATAAGGCCATCAACGGATGTGCTCCAGCCTACATATGTGACATCATTACTCCGTCAACCAACTCTTCGCTTCGTTCATCCAGCAGACTTCTTCTAAAACCTGGACCCCGTTCCAGAACTCGGTTTTACGGTGATCGTGCTTTCGCTGTCGCAGCCCCAAAACTCTGGAACACTCTACCACTCGAAATACGCTCATCAAAATCTGTTTTCACATTTAAAACTAAACTCAAAACTCATCTCTTCAGAGAAGCATAATCGCACGCTACTACTTGCACTGATCTTGGAAAACACAGCGCTTTGAAACCTTTGTCTCTTGCGCTTTATAAATGTTATTTATTATTATTATTATTATGTTTTCACTCCTGTATGTTTGTGTGTGTGTTTGTGTGTGTGTGTGTTTGTGTGTGTGTCTGTGAACAGCCTGGAGGCCACAGTTTTTATCCGATTCTAACCAAATTTGGACACAATGATCTATGCCCAAAAAGCTCGGACGAGTTCGAATTTGATGGGGAAAGGTCATAGGTCAAGGTCACAACTAACAAAAAACTATTTTACTGCCTAGAGACCACAGTTTTGATCCGATTCTCACCAAACTTAACCACAATGATCAATGACACATCATATAATTGTGGTTAAATTTTGAAGGGTCAGGGTCAAAGATCAAGGTCCACAAAAAAAAAAAATAAATAGAAAAATAATAAAAAAAAAAAAACCCTCAGTGGGACTTGAACCAGCGATCTCAACTGTGAGAGGCTGGATACATAACCATTACACCACACTGTCATCCACAACTTTGTAGTGTGCAGTTAATATATTTACACATAGACCTAATAAAAAAAATGTAAAAAAAAAATATTCAGGGGGAATTTTATGTAGGGGAATTTTACAGTAGGCGGAGGTTTGTACTCTCGGAGTACCCTCTAGTTTTTTATGTTTCAGATGTTGGGAATTAAAAAAAAAACACACAAAAAAACCAACATATAAATGCATACAAAAAATAACAGCTGCTGCTCCCACAGAATAGCTTTGATCGTTGCAGAAAGAAACAAATAGTCATTTTATTATGGCTGTTAAATGTTATGGGAAGGGGGGAGGGGGAATAAAGCCTGTTTATCCCCTGCCTAAATCCGCGCCTGACCTGCATGGGGTGTTACTTGAATATAGGTTGTCCCGAATACTGCATTTCCCCTGGGTGTGGGTGTCACCTGCATGGGGATGTCACCTAGGTTGTGCTACATTTTCTCATCTCACAGGAAATACGTGTCCTTTAATATGGGTGTCAACTGAATGGGGATGTCACCCGGAATAGGTTGTCCCGAGTATTACATTCCCCCTCGTAGGCCTATCAGCATCACAGGAGTTAGGGTGTTCCTTGCATGGGGTGTCACCGATAGGGATGTCACCTAAATAGGTTGTCCCCAATATTACATTCCACCTCGTAGGCCTAATCAGCATCACAGGAGTTAGGGTGTCCCCTGCATGGGGTGTCACCGATGGGGATGTCACCCGAATAGGTTGTCCCGAATATTACATTCCCATTCGAGGCCTAATCAGCATCACCGGAGTTAGGGTGTCCCCTGCATGGGGTGTCACCGATGGGGATGTCACCTGAATAGGTTGTCCCGAATATTACATTCCCCTTCGTACTAGGCATAATCAGCATCACAGGAGTTAGGGTGTCCCTTGCATGGGGTGTCACCGATGGGGATGTCACCTAAATAGGTTGTCCCGAATACATTCCCCCTCGTAGGCCTAATCAGCATCACAGGAGTTAAGATGTCCCCTGCATGGGGTGTCACCGATGGGGATGGCACCTGAATAGGTTGTCCCGAATATTACATTCCCCCTCGTACAGTGGCCTAATCAGCACAGGAGTTAGGGTGTCCCCTGCATGGGGTGTCACCGATGGGGATGTCACCCGAATAGGTTGTCCCCAATATTACATTCCCCCTCGTAGGCCTAATCAGCACCATAGGAGTTAGGGTGTCCCCTGCATGGGGTGTTACCGATGGGGATGTTACCCGAATAGGTTGTCCCCAATATTACATTCCCCCTCGTAGGCCTAATCAGCACCATATGAGTTAGGGTGTCCCCTGCATGGGGTGTTACCGATGGGATGTCAACTGAATAGGTTGTCCCGAATATTACATTCCCCCTCGTACAGTAGGCCTAATCAGCATCACAGGAGTTAGGGTGTCCCCTGCATGGGGTGTTACCGATGGGATGTCACCTGAATAGGTTGTCCCGAATATTACATTCCCCCTCGTACAGTAGGCCGTAATCAGCACCACAGGAGTTAGGGTGTCCCCTGCATGGGGTGTCACCGATGGAATGTCACCTGAATAGGTTGTCCCGAATATTACATTCCCCCTCGTACAGTGGCCTAATCATCACAGGAGTTAGGGTGTCCCCTGCATGGGGTGTTACCGATGGGATGTCACCTGAATAGGTTGTCCCGAATATTACATTCCCCTCGTACAGTAGGCCGTAATCAGCACCACAGGAGTTAGGGTGTCCCCTGCATGGGGTGTCACCGATGGGATGTCACCTGAATAGGTTGTCCCGAATATTACATTCCCCCTCGTACAGTAGGCCTAATCAGCATCACAGGAGTTAGGGTGTCCCCTGCATGGGTTGTTACCGATGGGGATGTCACCTGAATAGGTTGTCCCGAATATTACATTCCCCCTCGTACAGTGGCCTAATCAGCACCACAGGAGTTAGGGTGTCCCCTGCATGGGGTGTTACCGATGGGGATGTCACCTGAATAGGCCTTCTTAATTAGTTACAACGGAAAGTGTGCCCTTAATAGGAGTGTCCCCAGAATAAGTTGTCATGACTGTTGAACAGATATTTCCCCGATCGTTTTACATGTTACTTGTTGATGGATAAAAGTGGTAGTGTGCCACAAAAGAGAAAAAAGCAGTTGTAAAATGTGAAAAAAAATTCACTGAAAAAGTTAACGTATAAGATAGCTATATTTTGATTGACTGGATCAGGTTTATAAACCGACACGCACCGGTATATGCTACTAAACTTTAAATTTAAATTTACTTTAGATATTATATGTCGTAGATTGAGATTCTCTCCTATATAAGTATAGGGAAGAAAAAGTAAATCTATATATAGGTCCAAAGGCAAAAATAATATTTATTTGCGGTTTTATAGACAAACGTTAGGCCTACTCCGAAATACGGGGCACCTGGATATACTGGAAAAGCACTATGTGCTAAGCCATGCATGTATTATATCACTGAGTGTATTGAGTGTATTATTATATCAATTGATACCACATCCGTCACAGACTGGTAGATAAACACCAGGATTCTGATTGGCTGGCTTTCGGAGAAAAGCATTCGTTCTGAGTATTAGCATGTTTCGAAGAACCTAGACAAATATTAATTCAATATTGATTACATAAAATTAAAAAAATGAAATTAATTTATGTTATTATAATTTACAGGTAAACAGAAGACTTATATTACGTTTGCAAAGTTAAAAGATAACGTAAATATGTGAAAATATACACATTTGATCATACGTAGGCTGCAAGAACTCGTAATCAATTGTCAACGTCATCAAATTGAGGGGGCTATACAAGAGATCGAACTGATACGGGGAAATCCATAAATATATTTCCGGTTAAACAGCTATTTCATTGTACATTCCTGGTTTCTAGCGAATTTCGTAATAGCTGAAATTACCAGGGGCTTATAAGAAATCGTCTGCGAAGCTCCAGCCTATTAGCGGCGCTAGACTTTCAGCGGCATTCATTCAAAACTGTGGCTCGTTCGAGGTAGGACGTACTATATATCTTTCAAAACATTTCTACTGCCGTCAAGATGAAAATTAAAAGAAAACTGTTCAAGGTAGGTGTTTTTCTTTTCAATCACTTTCAGGTATACATGGCATTCTAATTATCATTTGGTTTTTTTCTACTCATGTAACTTTAAAATGTTTTGGCCGGTTCTTAATATTTAATAATGTGTCACAAAGATCTTCGTAAAAGTATTTTCTTTAAATTTAGGCCTATTTAAAATACAATATTATAAATCAATTAATATATAGATCTATATACAGTATCATTATTTTTAATTAAAATTATCTTCGTAAAAGTATTTTATTTTTCATTTTTAATTTGTATTAAAATTTTAATTTATTTAAATATAAAATTGTAAATCAATTAATATATAGATCTATATATTAATTATCATTAATTTTAATTAAAAATATTGCGTATGGAATCTGCTTTTCCATATTCTCATCATTAAAATTATTACGGTCTTTTATGGTGGTGATGTTGATAGTGTAAGGAAAGTGGTAGGAAGACAATCAACGGATGATGATGCTGGTGATGATGAAGTTGGTGATGGTGCCAAATGCTGATAGAGTGTGATGATGATGATGTTTGTTGGTGATGATTGGTGGTAGTGATGCTGATGGGATGGTTGGTGGTGGAACTAAGGTGATGAAGTTAACAGATGATAGAAGTGATGGATGTGGTGTGGGTGATGGTGACTGGTGGTGATAGACAATGGTGTCGATTAATGTGCCATTATTGGTGTTGATGGTGGTGGTAGTTATGATGGTGATGATGAGATGTTTTGGTGCAGATGGACAATGGTGTCGATTAATGTGCCATTTGGTGTTGATGGTGACGATGAGACGTTTTGGTGCTGATAGACAATGGTGTCGATTAATGTGCTATTATTGGTGTTGATGGTGGTGGTAGTTATGATGGTGACGATGATATGTTTTGGTGCAGATGGACAATGGTTTCGATTAATGTGCCATTATTGGTGTTGATGGTGGTGGTGGTTATGATGGTGATGATGAAGATCCGTCGATGACAATGATGATGATGATGATGATGATGACAATATCCCTAACTCTTCGATCTTATAATGTAACATATGTTACCATTCCATTGTTTTAAGACAACAGTCCATTGTATATTGGTTAGATCAAGTTACGTTTTTCGAACATAACCCATAATAAATGAAAATGAGCACTAAACTAAAATATTTTTTATAACCCCTATTTTTTCATGTTCTTTGTTTGTCAATGTTGTTTTTTATAGACTTGTTGTCTAATAAAGCAGCTGGCCCAAAGTGGTTTATTTACGTTACATAACCAATACAATAACTTATCTATATTTAATTTTATACCAGCGTGTAATGCAATTAGGTCTATAGACAAGTAAAGTAAAAACACTAGTTTTATCACTAGAGTATTTTAGCAACACAAGGCAATATGCAATATTGTATAATTCTAGACCAAATGCTACAAAGTTCACTTAGTGAATTAGAAAACATTTGTTGTTGGATTAAGGCGATTCACATTTCTGAACTAGTTGTTTATACAGTTCAAATTAAATAAATGAAATAGATAAGATCGTATATTTTAATTTGTTTGAATATAGAGATCCGCTTATAGTTTTATTAGGATTGCAATGGCTATGTTCTATGGTAGAAAACTTTGCCATTGTATGACACTTACCGCCATACAATTTGGTTTCCACTTTTTGGACGCAACGCAACGACGTATACGCAACGCAAGTGAGTTGACCAATCATAATGCTATAGTAGATCATTCATCCCGTTGTGATTTGTCAACATTCTTGCGGAGCGTTTGTTGAGAACTAAACTTTGTTCCGTCCTTAATGATGTTCTTTATCTAATTTTTAGAAGAATTTTCTTAAACAACATTATAGGCTCATCGTAAATTACCGGCTTCTAACAGAGAATACAATACGTTAATACAATGCCGGAAAGTAGCCGACAGTATAACACATGTTCAAGGGCGGATATTAAATTGTCAAATTTATTTTAATAACTGTAGGCCTACTAAAAAAAAAGAATATTATTGTTTATATGCCAAGTAAACCTAATAGTGATAAAGAAAAACGCCTGTCTTGTTAAGCATGCAGCACGCCATTAAAATGCATGATGTAATTAACATTTCATTTAATTCAGAAATAAATGATATGGTTTATTTTTATATTAATGTGTATATGTTGTATATAACGTCACAGTAAATATACACGTTACATCTGTATGTGTTGTACTTTGAACTGAGCGTCGATATATAGGCTACATACCAACGGTAATACATCCATCATACTTGAGATGACATTTGAACAATTGTTATTACTTTTTTATTAATATTCTATTATTTATTCAGTATTATTTGAAAGAATACTATTATATAATAATAATCAATTGGGCAATTATGCAAAGCCTCAATACGCTGAACAAAAGAATTAAAAAGCGGAAAAACTAAGTGAAAAAAAAAGAGTTCAAAAGTTATATAGGCTTAAACAATTCTAACTGCAATAATTGATTAGCCGCGCCGCGTCCATGGTGTAAATGATGCTAAATTAATTGTAATCATAATTTCATAAATTGCCATTTAATTCCAGTTAATTAGTTTTATCCTCAGTCAGAAAATATAAATTTAAGAAATTTGAAAGTATTTGGTCTACGATTTTTTTAAACTAAAATGTCGAGTCCGAGAAGAAGACATAGACCAATGATTAGAAAATAAATAGACAGCATTCAAGGAGATGGAAGGAAACGATATATTAATAATTAACTAATATTAGACAAGAGATTAATTAACTCGTCACTATTGTCATTATGGCACTTATGAAGTTATATCTCTGTCGCCGGAATATCCCTTGTAACATGACTGAAAATGATTATTTCATGACAAGAACAAGTGGGGCTAGACACCTACCTTGATTCTGCTATGTACCCGTAAGGTATCCATAGGCCTCGATGTAGAAAAAAAACTAAATGACCAAAAACAAAACCATTTTAATCATGGATTAAACCTATTCATTTTAAAAGAACGTATACAATAACAATCGTAATAAAACAGGACGGTTCCGGCACTTACTTACTTTTTAAATGTATATTAAGACGATATACATAGTAAACACTTAATAAAGGGGATCTTACTCTACGGAGATTCCAACTAAAAAAATATAGCGATAAATGGCGGCCGATAGGGGACAGAACTTTACAACATCAATTCTTAGCCTATACCTTCTTGCTTTATACGATATGGAGATGCTAAACATTTCATGAGTGCCATTTGCATTACATGAACAAAAGTCAATCCTAACAACATCTGAAGAATAGAGTGTTTAAACAAAGGAACATTAGCATTCGTTCTTTGTCATAAACATAAGTGTTCATAATTAATATTTCATATCATTTACATTAAGATCATTGATAACAAAACCCATTAATTTTATTGATGATCTCAATAGACGCAGGATAAACAAAAAGAGAAATTATCAACAGGACATTTTTATTGCAGACTTAATTGAACCAGGGAGTTGTTATTACTAATTACTAATAACAACTCCCTGATTGAACATAACATAATTAGCCTATAATTAGTAATTATTAAAAAAAGGTACAAAATAATATTAAAAACACTGATTTGAACAATAATAATTACGAAAGAAAACTGACAATCTTATTAAAATAATAACAAACACATTTCAGAGGATAAGATAGAAATCATTCTGTTTAATTTAAAAAAAGATAAATAGGCCTACTGTTTATTTTTCTTGTAGGCCTAAATGAAAACGAATATCTTTTTAAAATTCATACAAAAAACACCAAAATTAATAAAATTAAGAAAATAGCCAACACAAAGTTTCCATATTCCATGTACTGGAAGTAATAAACTGAATATCTTCTTTTTTAAGAAAAAAATATATAAATAATCATGTTAGAAAAACACTATCGCTTTTTGATGATGAACAACTCTAAAATGTATATAGGAAATGGTTTTTTTTATTTTGTATCTATTATGTTGTGTTTATTGTTTTATGTTTTTATGTAAAAGGGTCCTGCGAAAACAGAAGTGTAAAATTCTCTATGCAGGATCCTTGCAATCATTTATGCTATGAAACTGTATTTATAAAGGATGAGTAAATAAATGTAAATATTGTTATTATATATGTTGTTATTATTTAATATTATTAAAGTATACCTATAAAGAGTGAAATTTCACTCTTTTCTTAGTATACTAAAACAAGACTTAATTTAATAATGTGTTTTAAAATGCTTTTTCCAAGCCAAGTTTTTATAAACGTGTAAGCCTAAATAACAATTGTATATAATCATTTTTATTGTTTTTTGGTTAGGGGAGGAGGAGATCGTGTAGGATAGTGCAGTGGCACACCTTTTCTATGTTTTAAACACAAAAGATTGCTCTAGTAAAACTTTTCCTTTGATTTACGCATTACAACTTACTGTGTAATAAGTAATAAGTCTTACTTTTCTTAACTTAAATAATCAAAATTTTAAAACAATTCTTGTTTGTTCAATTTCAAATAATCCTTATTTAGTATTTAGTTATTGTTAAAAGAATTATTTTATCGAAATGGCTATAGGCCTAGACCTATACAGTCTCCAATGTACTGTACTTTGTTTTTATTTGAATTTATTTGAAAAATCATCATAAAAAATACATACAAAGTTATAAAATTATACAGAAATACATTTATAGAAGATTTTTCCTAAAACTGTTTTTCCTTAATTGTTCTTAATTAATTTATTCCAGTTTATTATTTTTTTCTAACTAAATGTGATGGTTCTGTCTTTTTGTTTTATAAAAAGAACACATCTTTCTATGTTTCTTTTAAATTTTGTGTTGTTTAATTGTAATTTTACTGTAAATGCGAAGTAAGAAATATAATACATTTTTGGCAAACTAAAAAAATGGAGAATTTAAACTTATATTTTTACATTAAAATTATGAATAATTCTTATATTTTAAGTATACGTATTAATTTTAGCCTCTGCTAGGCCATAAATTATCACCAACATGCCGGCTTGTATCGGTCGTACCCGGTTGCGGGCAGACGGAATATTGGCTAGCGGTACGGTACTCAAAAATTATATGATTTATCCATGGTGTACAAATGTATACAACATGAATGTACCAATAACAAAAATATTACCATCTGTTTATAATAGTATTTTAGCTTTATTATAACTTTAATATTTGTAGAAATTATTTCTAAAGACATGAATGTTTAATAACTGACCTATTACAATGTAATGCTCCATATATTTGATGCCTAAATTGAACGATTAAAAAAACCAAATTACATGAAAGTTAAGCATTGCAACTGTAAGAGTTAGTCTCTTCCAGATAAGATTCCCATTTGAAGTTACAGATCTTACGATAAATTTAAAATTGAGAATTTCTTAAACACCATTTTAAATAATAACTCACGTAATCTTACGTATTTTAAAAATCAGTACAACATTTTGTAATTTTTTCACAGCGCTATAGAATTTTGAAACAAAGTTGTTTGGATTTATGAAAACATAACTATGTAGGTTTAAACAATATCCTTTGTTTTTGTCAACCTTCAACTTGTATTCTACCGGCGTGTTCGATACCAAGATGTCGACATATTAACAATCAGTGGACCGGCGGTATATTATATAGTAACAATTGCAGAAATTGTTCTAATGTTATTTGTTTGTAATGTTTTATTCTGAATAAGTGAAATACGGTAGAAAGTTAAACGTAAAACAATCTTGGATGAAACCATAACTTCGATGACAGAGATCTATCGGAGGTTCGGAAGTCTTTTGTCAGTGGGCGATGACACGGAGGTTTGTAGACATGGAAGTCAGAATATTAGAGCCTAGAAATATAATATTATTTCAGAACGTTGCATATCGGAAATTACAATATTTTGTTAATAATTCCTAGTCTTTGGACACAAACGATTATGATGGACATATTAGGTATATTATGGTGCCTTAATTGCTGTTCTATATTCTATTGAACATTTTACTGAGAGTCATTTAACCAGATACGTTTTTAGTACCAGCAGTAAGTGAGCTAGGCTCATATGTAATATTACTGTATTTTCTCTGCATTGTTTCGACATAATGTGTCCCTTTTCTATACGTTATACAGTCCTATAAATACCAGTCAATTTTTCTATAGGCTCACAATCTTTATTCCCGCCAGTTTTCAACCCCAACATTCTTATTTGTGTTCATTACCGGATATGACAAATTGTAATCTGAGCCGGCATGCAAAATAATTAAAATTAAAAAAAAATAATAAACAAAGTTGTATGATTATTACAAAAACAATATAAAACGGCGTTTTTAAAAACTTACTTTAGGTCTTAAGAGGCATTGTATATACTTTTTCAATTCAATAAATATTTTATCTATTGAAGAACAACATCAGTGTTCAACTTTAAACAAAAAGGGGATTTAAAACAGTTTTTCTGAAGCTTAATGCCACAATCGAAAATGTTCTACATCACCAGCCAAAGTAGAATTCTTTCTTTATTTAAAGATCTATTGTCCCCAAAAACATGACAATAAAGATTAATAAAATCAGACTTTGAATAGATTATTTTGTAGTTTTAATAAATCAATCACTTCCGTAGAGAAAAAAACTGAAACAATAACATTTTCACATTATAAAATGACAAAATAAATGGTTAAATTCAACCAAAAACCTATTGACTGGCAGCCAATTTGACTATTTTTTTTGCTTTAAATTACACTTTTTTAGGTAAATACATTTGGTTTTTCTATCCAATTTTTGGTCAAGGTGAATGGCATATTAAAAAAAAGAATTATTTTTTCAGGGAGACAATATATATTGAATTGTTTTGTATTAAAAGTTAATAAAGTTAGTTCCTATCAATACAGTTTTGCAGTTCAGCTAGCTACCGAATGTAATGTTATTTAACCCTTGTTTACGGTTCTCATCGGGCGTATTAGGCCGCCCATATTTGTTGAGTGAAAGTGAAAACTATAGTCCTTTGGAAACATATAGTAAAGCCTTGTCTACACTATCAAACTTTATTTGACAAAAAGTGTGATGTGCCCAAATATGATGGTGATATGCCCAAACATATCATGTCCATATTTGGGCACATCACATTTTTTTGTTACATACAGTTTGATAGTGTAGACAGAGCTTAAACCTACTCAGTGTTTATTCGCCATGAAAACCTTTAATATGCAGTATAAACATTAATAAATTATATGTATATATAATTATACATAATAATAATGTTTAAACTGCAAAGATGAGATACGCTGTACTGAACAAATATTTACAATGTATTTGAAAATGCCAACTTCTATTTACTAATGATTGGTAGGTAAGATAACACCTTAATATTACGTACAATTCGAAATTTCTTTAACACAAATATACATTTTTTTTTAGACAATTATGGCAATTCCACCTTGTCAAATTTGCAAGATAACTTTAACCTCGCCAGCACATGCAGAGCAACATTATAGTGGAAAGTCTCACCAAAAAAGGTTAAAGGTTGTGGAAAATTATAAAACAACCGGAAGTGACGTAAGCACAGACTATTGTAGAATCTGTAATGTGGCCTATAGCAGCGAAACACAACGACTAGATCACGAGAAGGGACAGAGACATATTAACGCGCTTAAAGTAAAAGAAAACATTGAAGATGGCGTCATTCTTTACTGTGAATATTGCCAGGTTCAGTTTACGAATATATCTCAAAAGAGAGAACATTCAGTTAGTTCACGGCATATAAGGAAAGCACAGAACCCAACCGAACAACCTAGGAATATGGACACCCCTCAAGTATTAATGGAAGAGGCACACGCGCAGGATAATATTGGACAGATAGAAAGTAGTGAGGATAGGGCCGATTCGTGATTTCAAAAGCACCGACGTAAAAGGACAGTAACAATGATATTTGCCATTGAAAACTTATCACTAACTCAAATAAATAAAAATAAATAGCACGCTATTATTGTATAACGATCATTGAAAATAATATTTTAATTTGAAAAAAAAATACCAGTACTGTATAATAACATAATATGCATTACTATAGATTATTCTGTTAAATTATAATGATATAATTAATATCGTATATTTATTATATTTTATGAAATTAGATATAATAATTGATGCAAATCGACTATGGGATTACATAGGCCTATATTGTAGAACTTCATTCTTTTTGTTATAAATAACTAAATTTTGGTTCAAAATAAAATACTCTTTCTCACAGCTTATTCTTTGACACACCTTCATATCCACCCGATTATCGGTGCTGTATCTAGATGAATAGTTAGTAACACAATTATCACGTGTGTTTCACATGTATATTATATATTATATACTATAACCATGATACAGGCACCACAAATATTATAATATGTTGAGATACATACTGATAATCGGGGACCATATCTTCTACTTTAATTTGTCGCAGGTTTTTTTCTCGTTCGTGAGGGTAACTCACTCTTATTGCATGTAAACAGATAAAATAAGTAATAAAGATATCTATAGATATTTTTTGTTAAAAAAAAAAAATAGAAGTTAATTTATTATTGTAATATACTATATGCCAATGATTATGTAAATATATTACCGTATATGGTAAGGTAAATCTTTTAAGACTAAATACACTAAAACCTATACGGCCAGAAGAATATATTACTATTAAAACAAGTCCAGTAACCGTCAGTAACTAAAACCACTTACATGTTCTTATGTTTGTTAGTATGTAGTTTCTAGTTTAACTTTAGTTTTAAACTGTTGTTTTCAATTTTTTTTAAAAGAGTTTTTATAACTGTTGAGATATTGGGCATTATGGACAATACTATAAATTGGAACAGATTATGGAAATCAATAAAGAAGGAATCCACTGAAGGAAATAATAATTTGTTTGTTGCTTTTTAAACTTCTCATTGGAATTTCCAAAGTCGATACTCAATCAACTCTAGGCCTACTTGTACAAGAATAGAATCGGGGACATTGCAATAAGGGACGTGAAAACTTTTTTAAAGATCTCTTGGTTAGTTGACAATTTTCTAAATGTCGCCCTCTATAACATTCTGTAAAGGACTCGGAGATCCTCAGGAGTTTTAGAGACTGATCGATTTTTAGGAGAGGAAGTACAATTGGAAATGCTGAAATCGTATGAAAATATAAATATGTATTAAATGTATTTAACATTTCTGCAATACCTTAAATCAGTGAAGAAAAATGATTTTAGACACAATCAATCCACACATTAGAACTGGTTGAGTGTAGTCTACTACTGTAGCCTATTAAAACGTTACGTCATTCTGTTCTATCACTAATTATAAATACCATATTAAATATTATCAATACAAAATTCCACACTAAAATCATTAAAAACAAATCAAAAAGTATATTACCGTACTGTATTGTGATAAAACAGTTCAGGCTGTATGCGTACCAACCGGAAGCGCGAACCGGAAAAGCGTATTGTTACGCGAGCAAAGTAGGTCAAGTTCGGAAATACGCGAAGGTTACGCGCACACGCACGCGCTCCATGGATTATAAAAACAATGATACGGGAAATTCCCTTTTATTATTTTTACTACTGTATAATAGTTAATACCATAGTCAATTAAATTAAATAGAAATAAGAATCTAATTAAATCCAAATTAATTGAAATTCATGAAATATTTCTGATATAAAATTTATATTTAAAATAATTTTAAAATAGAAAATTAAATTAAAGTACAATTGTTTTCTTTAAAATTTTCTTATAACTGGCACCCGGGCTAAATTAATTCACATAGGCCCTAATAATAATAGGCCTACAGCTACACTATTTTTTTTATCACGATTTAATTACACAATTGAATTTATACTCAGTCAAAATGGAGCCTTACTTCATATAGTGCTAGTGATATAATAGTATGTGAGATAATGAAATAAATGTTTTCTTTTACAAATGCATGTTTACAGTAGGCCTATAATATTAATTTCTAGCAAATAGTAGTTCATACCACTTTTTCCCGCCGTGAAATCAGTGACCATTCGTACTTCAGTAGCAAAATTCTGCGAAAACAAAATCGTTCCCCACCCAATAACAAAGGTAGGCCATTTAATGCAATCAGCCAATCAAAAACGTGTATACAATTATGTCATTTGCCGTTGACCAATCAGCATTGTCTCTTTAAATGCCACTAACCTTTTGTCCTATCTAACGGTCGTAGTAGATTCCATTTTTACTATCATGGACCTGTCTGTTGAAAATAATAGTCTCCGATTCTTTATTCGTTTTGCTATGAGAATGAGCTGGAATTTATAATCAAGTTTATTGAAATAATCTGAATTATATTGTGCAGCTGTTGGTAGGTGGAAGTTATTATAATATCATATGGATTTGTAGAAATTTGACGTAGTAATTTAACGTGTTCTGTTTACACTCGCTGGGAAATTTTGAAAAAAAATACTCCCGACTACTCACTCAGCTGTTTCCGAATCCAGGCCCCCTACGTACTGTACGCGAATATTCAAAATGGAGTATTATGATTCTCAAATGAGCGATGTTTTTGACGCTGAGGTAAGGACTGAAATGGATCAAATATTAAATTCAGCTCAGTTAAATTCTACATCAGCAACCACAGAACTTCATTTTAATGGAACGGTGGATTCTGTTGTTGATCTATGCAACTCAAATGATGTTGGAAGCGACTCAACGGAACTGATCAACTTTTCTTGGTTGCAAAACGGAATAAACGGTTCTTCAAACAGTTTAGATTTCTCGCAGCTTTCTTCGGCCATCGATACCCATAATTTATTAGTAAATCCACAAACAGGTTCGCCTATATCTCTGGATTTTCTTGTAGCTCAACAACAACAGCAGCAACAACAACAACAACAATCCCAACCACAACAACAGCAGCATCAAACTGTACGCAGTGCATTGGAAGCACAGAATTATGCTCAGCAACAAGCAAGTCAACAAATTCTCAACAGCCAAGTTCCTTATCAACTACAGCAACATTTTATTCAAAATTCAAACATTCATGTTATCCAAAACGGCACGGTGCAAACCGTGAAGCATACAAAGATCGAACCGCAACCCTCGGATATAAATTCACAAGAAAAAGTGTATCCAAAACCAGCATATTCGTACAGTTGTTTGATAACTATGGCACTAAAAAATAGTAAAACCGGATGTTTACCCGTTAGTGAAATATATGCATTTATGTGGTGAGTATTTACCTTTAATTTTTTTTTTCTGTTTTACATTGTTTAAATGAAATATAACTTGTTGAAAATTGTATTTATCATTGTATCTAATTATTATTTTATTCGTTCATTTGACATGAAGTAGGCGTAAAGTAAAACTCTCACAATATTAATGATATATTTTCATTTTGAAAAATGTTGCATCCAATTTGTTTTCAGCTCCCAAAATCTGACCCATTCTTTGGTTAAGTTTGGGGAAAGATACCTGGAATACCCTGATGATGACATTGAGTGACACATCCTAAAATCAATACATAAAATATGTTAGTGATGTGTGTCATCCAAACTGAATTACAATTTTGTCATGAAAAATATTAAAATTTCAAATTACCAAATTTTAATATAGCAAAATTTTAAATTTTTAACCATAACACCCTCTATTTTCAACAATGAAAAAAAGGGAATTCCCCTAATTTATTCTTGTTTAACCGATCAGGATCTGGTTGGATAAGTTTTAGCACCCATAAATTCATGACTGGTTTATTATAACTATAAATACTGTGTAGAGAGGTTTAGATTTAAATGGTCATCTTTTAATTAAATTGTGATCAGGAAGCAATATCAATTTATTAATAACCACACCCCTCACAATCAATTTACTATGAAATGAAATATGAATTATTAATAATTCAGTACATAATAGATAATAAAAAAAAATATTGATTAATATTTGATTTTTTCTTACAGTGAGAATTTTCCTTACTTTAAAACAGCACCTGATGGATGGAAGGTTTGTACTTAAATTTCATTTTAATTTTTTTTTAATATGAATTAATTTAGCTTCAATCAATTATTAATTACATATTACTTGACAGTATATTGAGGGTCTATTTCTATTGAAAAATACCATTTATAAAAAGATTGCATTGCAGCTCAAAATTGATCCACAGAAACCGTTTTTAATCCCGTATTTAATGATTAATTGGGGTTTCACTCGATACTTTTTATGTGGACCCATTTCTGTTGGCAAAAAAATATTGTTCTTTTAAAATACGGTACTGTATTTAAATGAAATGCGCCCTTGTTATTTTTTTTTTTTTGAAATAGTGTTTTTAACAAAAACTCTCACTTTAGTATTTTGCTTATGTTTTTCAACATTGTGATTTTGTTTCCTTGAAGTTGTGAAAATATTTTCTATGAAATGGGATTGCGTTTAAAATATTACCAAACCTAACAATTAAAGATACTAAACAAATTGCAGTACACATTTAACAACAAAAGATCACTTAAATTTTGTCATACTAATAACATCTGCATGTTCCACCCATCTAAAAATGTCATCTTACACCCCCACACCCTACACATATTAGTACGTCGACGTGGACTGTATACCACCCTCCCTCCCCCAATCCCCTTTCAAAACAAATTTAAAACATATAGTACTTCAAATAGGATCATAAAATTAGTATAAAAAGGATTTTATTTAAATTACAGTAAGTTCAATCAATTTTTAACACGCTGTAACTACTTTGAAAAACATTTTGTACTGAAAATAATTTTTTTTTTAATTGGTTAAAAAAATATTGACAACAATGACATGTTCTTCAGGACAAGTGTACAAATATAGTGATGTATGAGGTATTGAATTGTTGGCAATGTAAACAATAGTAATGCGTGTTAATAAAGTCATTAACCCAATTAGCCAGGAGCTGATGTAAAGGCTGTACTATTAAAGGTCAATTCTTGCATCTGTCTAGTTATTTATTTATTGACACTTTCTTGACAATAATATTTCTGCTTGTTCTGAGTAAATTTAAGTAATACATTAACTGTATACATTTTATAGAAACAAATTAAATAATAAATATTCTGTGTACCTGAGTATTTATAGTAAGATTACTAGTTTGTTTGTTCATAACAAAGCATGTGCAAATGCACCCTTGTTTTCTTGAAATTATAGTTTAAATTTAATAATTAATATTTAATAATATTTAATGTTTTTCTAAAATTTTTGGCTGACAATTTACAACCACCCAATCCCAGTAGCTTTGTTAGGGATGCAAAGGGACCTCTATAAAAAGTAGTACTTTAATAATTCATAAAATTGTTTATTTTGATATTGTTTTCATAATACATTTATTACAGTATATGGATTTTATTACAAATATGGATTTATTCAAACTTTATCCATCTTATAAACCCAACAGTATTCGCCATGTCTCTCTCTTCAATATATATATACTATAAATACACCCTTCTTAATGAATTATTTTGAGTAGTAACGGAAATAGACAAATATACTACATTGAACACAATCTAGAATTACATATTGTATTTAGGGAAATGAAAATTATATGCTGGAACATAGCCATGACTACTGAAAACTGTTAACGATCAAAATAGAATAAATGAAACAAATAATATCTGAAAATGTAAGTAATTTATATTAATTCATATTTACTTGGAACATTTTCATTTAAATAATTTGATTAATCTGAATTTAAAAATAGAAAATACTTACAATAGTATCGTGGTTACAAATTATTAATTTTAATTAAAATTGACAGTACTATTAATTAATCTATTTGACATTGTTTATTTAAATTCAGATAAATTATGGCTCATTATAAACTAACAGTAACTCCTTAAAGTTTTCATTCACAATATTATTATAATTTCTTTGATTAATAACTTGGTTTTAAACATTTAATCTTAGTATCATATTTGTAGAGGAAAAATATTAAAATTATTAGCATAAACTTGATTACTATAATAATTTGGTAGTTGGACTAAAGTACATTATGTGAAATTGAGAGGAAATCCTTGTGTCAACTTTATTCGCAATGACATTGTGTTGTCAACAATAGCCATATAAAATGGATCAATTAATGTGGAAATGTCTTATCAATATTCCATGCATATGCCATATTTTTTTATTATTGTATGTAGTAGTAATTTCCTTATAGACATGTCATAAAAATAAATGTTATCTGATATTAATATGCCTGGGCAGGTATATTGAGAAAATTGCTGATTAAAAAACAATTAAAACCATGATAGACTTTCAATTGGTAATAATGTGTCATTATTGACTGATTGGTTCCACCCACAAATAAGTCTTTGTCGTAAAATTACTAATTTTAACCACTCCTTCCCTGCCCTAATTTTCTTTTATTCTTAACTCATCTACATCTCTTAACAATAGATGATTCAACCCTTTGTTCACTGGCCTATGGAATGTTCCACTGACTGAAGGTTGGAAAACAAAAAAAAACCTATAATTATATCAATCACCTTTGACCTAATCCAGGTGCCTGTTGCTGATTGGTCAAATCCCATGTGAGCTATGACTCATTTAATGATATCATGCAAATATAGCTTTCTGATTGGTTGAAATGTATTCTTCCATAATAACACCTGCTCCTATTATTTTGTTATTGATCTATATTTGTGTTCATTGATCCGTATCATGTGTAGTAAAAAATAGTAAAACAAGTGCATTGTCGTCGTCGTCGTTGTACAGTAGTATAATTATGTAGATTAAGGTCTGCATGATTCATGAAAAAGTCATAGCAAATTCATTAATTATGATAATGTATAAAAAATAAGAATCTATAATATAATGGAAATGAAGGCATTTTTTGGTACAATACATGCAACTTATGTTTTGTATTAAAATGACTAAAAGTTATTATTTAAGTTATGATTTTAAATGTATATTTTTTGATTATTTACCTATTACGGTATATGTATAAATAATAAAATAAAAACAGTAATTTAAAATATATATAATAAGTCTGCTCTAAGCAGGGATAGGTCTAGGGGTGGGGTTAAAACAATTAAGGAATGGATAATTAAATAAAACAGTACATAACATACTACTATTGTTTAAATATCCAGATGATTTCTTGGGGAAGTTCAGCTGGGTGGAAGGCCTTAATATAAACTTGAAACTTTAGGTGGATGATTGCTCCTACAGTACTTTGCTGAATATTTGTCACACTATCATTTTACCCTGAACTAAGCCTAGTGCATTATGGAAGTTGGTGTAATTTGCCCTAACCTACCGGAAACAGAGAGTATGGTGGGTTTGTTAACCCAGAACATATCATTATTATAGAAAACATATCAGTTATGAAAAATGATAAAACCAGGTGTGAATAGGACGATCTATTGAGTTTAACCAACCAGAAAACATGCATCAATATTTAACAAGGGAATTGAATATAGCATCGATTATTCAACATTGTTCTTATTTATTGATTTTATGATAATTCTAATTATTACCTCACAAACAATTAATTATTGAAGATGAATTATAAAAATAGAAAATTAATTGTGACTATAATTATGATGAATTATTATTTTAATAATAAATTAATTAATAAAATATAATATAAGCCTCTAGGATGTTCTGTGAGAAGTTGAAAATGATAATATCACTAATTTGTGGGAAAAATAGCTAAAGCCTGAGACATTAAATTAATTTGTTTCTATTACTAAATGCATAAAAGTAGGGCAGTCCGATTAAATTTCATAACAAAGTGCGACTCTCTAAATAAAAGTTGTAGTAGGATGCTTATTGTGATAACAGTGTTTATAAAAACTTTTAGGCCCTCCGGCATTTGGCCTTGTACAGCAATACTGACCATCAGGAGTGTGCCTTCCATTCATATACAACAATTCATTCAATATTCATTGAGTTTTATTACCATTGACTATTGTGAAACTTTATGAATGGACTGTTATTAATTGAGGTTATTCCATTTAATAATGGGGAAAACAAACCTTCAATGAATATTTAATAGACTGGGTTGAAGAAATTGGGTAATCCCACCATGATATAGAGCTTCTTAAATTGCTCTATCTATCTGACCAATGACACAAACTTACTAAACAAAATTACATCAATAATATTAATAAATTGTCGTTTGTTTTTCCTTCAGAATTCTGTAAGACATAATTTGTCCCTCAATAAATGTTTTGCCAAGATTGAGAAACCACAAAGCAGCTCAGGTTCCAGTAGAAAGGGGTGTCTATGGGCCTTGAATCCAGATAAGGTTGCCAAGATGGAGGAAGAGGTGTCAAAATGGACCAAGAAAGATCCAGCTGGAATCCGTCGTGCCATGGCCTGTCCAGGTTAGTTTACACTTTAACCTTAACAGTAACTTTGAAGTCCCACTGAATAATTCCCTCTTATTATGGACCAATTGCCTGTGTTTGAGTTAAGCACAAAATCTTAGCACTTGATTCTGAAAAAAGACCAACCCTATATCCATTCCATCCCAGTTCAAAACTTTTTACAGGGCTTTTTTTATGATTTCCTCCAAAGTGGCTCAATCCCACACTGGACTTTAAATGAAGAAGTTACATATCTGTGGCCGATTCTTCTTAAATTATATGAAGGTACATAGTTGTAATTGTTTAACATTGTTAATTAGTTTTTTGACTACTAAATTGTTGAACTTCTTGTCTTTATAGAGGATCTACCTAGCATAGAAAATGGAACGAAAGGTCTTCCCGGCGCTTCTCCTAATAAGCCTAAACTAATGTCCAAACCAAGAAATAACAGCAGTGATACGGTCATAATGTCCACTCCTGAACTGACCACTACGTGTGCTCCAGCCATAACGACTCTTGCCAATGACTATTTGACCACGGACATTCTGTCTTTGGATACTCATTTGGATCTTGGATATAATGTAAGTTTATCCTTTATTATTTACTTGTTATAAACTTCTTTAAGTACACTCTATTCTCAATAGTAATATCAGGGGTATACATTTTCATCCATTTCAGATTGGATATTAAAATGTAAAGGCTAGTTTTATTAGAATTAAACAGCATTACTTGTTACTTGTAGATATAAGATTAGCAGCATATGATGGGTTAGTTATATCTACTAAATAATAGTAATATCAGGGATGTAACATTTTCATTCATTTACACTGTTTTTAGTCTCGTAAATCACACAAGCATATTAGTGTTGGGCTACTATACCACCTATTTATGCCCAGTTCCAGTTACAATTTTTTTCTATGTTTTCACAACCCTAAAATATAGACAATATTCAATGCTGAAATGTATTATATTAACAATACATTTATTTTTTAATGATGTTACAGGACAACATCTTGGACAACATGAACTACGACACATTGAGCATGGAACTGCCAGTAACGTCAGCGTACCCCGTCAGTCTAACCGCCGCCTTCCTCGATGCATCCCCGGTCAAGGACAGTTCACATGGTCTACATAGTGGACTCGACTCACAGTATTCATTCAGTAGCCCTAGTAGGCCATCGGTCACTGCTTACATGTGACAATGAAGGCACTGGTCTAATTGAGGACCAATAATTTAACCAAAGAATCTCTGATTACCAACTCAAAATCGGACTCATGCAAACATATTTAGGTTTAGCTTTGGTTTTAAGAAACAGAACAATCGGAAGATTTTATTTCTTTTTGGTTCTCAAATGTACAGTAAATCACGTTGTTACATTTTATCATTTAAAGCACTGTCCCTTTTCTTGTTTGTTTGAGTAATAATAAAAACTATAAATAACAAATACTTTTATTCAGTAAAGATACTGTTGGTTTCAAATATTTCACCATCAAATATTAAGGCTCCCTAAACCAGATGCCAAACCAGAAATTCTCTAAAAATCAGACTTCAAGAAAAACCAGAAAATGTTGTATAACCAGATGCCCAGCAAACTGAAAAATCTACAAGCATAACAACAGAATTAACAAAAGTGAGAAAATATTCCAAAACCATATTATTTTACAATCAGAAAACATTCTGAAATGAAATGAGACTTTCTGAAAAGTAAAGATATCGAAATGAAAAGCATATTTATTTCAGAACCAGCTGAAACATGTCTGGTTTGTTGGGAAATTTTCTTGTTTTTTCTGCTAAATTAGTCTTTCCTCAATTTTGAGACTGAGATATTTTAAAGACAAATCAAACTGAAAATAAGTATATTTTTGTAGAAGACGACTGTGGGAAAGGACAGATGGGATATTAAAGGATAGTTTATACTAGATTTTAACAGCATTACTTAACTTACTAGATAAGAAAAACAGAATATGCTAGGTTTAGTTAACTTTTCAAATACTGCTCAAATACAAAATTAATATTGCAATAAATATAAGTGTTTATATTTAGTTTTCCTACAAAATACCTTGTAAATAATCACAATTTGAATCATTTTTAGCATTTAACAATCTTTCAAAACATTCCTTAGACAGTGACATGACAGAGGGGTCCAAGGTATGTTGTAAGGGCTACATCATTCATGCTACAGTACCTGAATATATCATCTGTGTTAAAACTAAACATCTCTACACCTACGGCAACTGTCCTGTGCTTCCTAATGCTCTATCAAACTAGGTTGAAAAAAAAGTTTTATTTGTCCAAATATGGTGGTGATCACCAAAAGATGGTAGTGATATGACATCATATCTATATATGGGCATGTCACATAAAGTTTCATAGTGTAGACAGATCTTAAGGCCTTTTGTTATACCACTCTATGGCGTGGTACATAAAGGATCCCCTTTATAACGGTTACATCGTTTAGGCCATCAGTTAAATTGGCTGGCTATAAACGATAAATATTCTTCATTATTACAGTGTGGCCCATGAGCAGGGTGTCCCTTTTCACCAAAAATATTACCCTGGACCCTTTGTTGTACCACTGTGACAGTGGGTGTGTTTAATACAGTGATTGGTTGGGACCTGAACAGCACCCTTTTGTAATTAGCAAATTGGATAGTACTACGTGTATATCATCTATGCAGTTTGGTATAGAATTTTGTGAATTCAGAAAACCTGTACAGGTATTGTACAGTTTTCAGGTACCCTCAAATTGTTGATAATTGAAAATTACAGTACAAGAAAATAACTAAATCAAATTTACTAGTATTTTAATTTATAATGAAATCTGTATTCTTACCTGTCATACTTGTACCAATAATTAACTTAATAATATTTATTAAGCTGATTCTTCAATAATTAACTTAATATTTATTAAGGTGATTCTTGGTTGCCTGTTGGCATTAATTCTGTTCTGTATAAACTGTAATTTCAGGCTATTTAAATCCATTTTCCCAACATAAGTAAAATTTTATGTTTTATGTTTGCATTAAAATTACTTGAATAAAAACAATTGTATAATAAATAATAAAATTGTTATTTTGTTATTCATACTGTATACCATAGTCACAGATAATCTTAAAATAGAATTTATTATAAGAATACATACTTTGAACAAATCTATGGTACTCAGGATGCAAGAAGTATGTTAATAATATAAAATATAATGATTTATATTTGTGTGTGAGTGATAACTGTAAATATTGTAGACATGCTGTAAATAATAAATTAGAGTGCATACAAATCTATTGTAATAACATGATTATATAGTCACTCTAACTACAAATCTAAGATGTGTGTAGGTAAATATTGATTCATTATGTATTATAAATCATAAGTGGTAATAATTCATATTTCTTTATTCAATGAGTTATGACATGTTGCAGTGTTGCTCATCAAAGCAGAAGATATGATTTTTACATAGATTTTAAATATTCGGTAAATATCAATATGGATCAAAATATTATTGTGAACACAGTTGATACAGCGAAGGAATATAAGGTTTGGAAAAAATATTTTATTTCATTTGTTGACACTTTGAACGCTTATGCCATAATCTTATGAAAAATGAAGAGTTGCTGACCCCCAAATGTTCCCCCTCGCCAAGCAGGTTCCCCCCCCCCCCCACCCTTGCCCGTTCCAATTATAATAAATATATATTGTACTAAATGCTTTATTGAACTGTACATACAAAACTAATACCATAATAGATAAATCTATTTTATATTTGACATGTATATAGAACTTTTATACATGTCAAATATATTTTACAATTATTACTACCTTATTGCTACATTAGAATGGGATTTCTGTATTGAAATGTTCTTCCACATTTCAGCTATTTTAGTATATATCCATTGTATGGTAATAGAAATATATTAATGGTAGTAAAGAGTGGAAGGTGAAACATATAGCACATTATGTATTTTAATATTGCACATAATAAAACATGAAACAGTACACATATTTGGTGCTTTGATACATAGTATTCAAAATCTTGTTACTTTTCCTTGAAATACATATTTTTGATGTAAATTATTAAAATTACTAGGTGTATGAATTAGAGGTCGTGTGACATGAATATTGGGTTATACCTCAAATAATTGGTAAAAACATTATAATGTTGAGTGCTAATATATTGGATGAAATATTACAATATTTTATATGCTTTTTATAACACTTTATTTATGTTTTTTGTTGTAAATTACCATTGAGGTTTTTGTGATAAAAGTACATTTTTAATGACTAATTTTGAAAGTTTTGTGAATCTTGAATAAATAATGTATTGTGGAATTCTCACAATTTTTGTGAAAAATAGTTAGGTAGACATATCACAGAATTTTTGAAAAATGAAAGAACAAAATTTAATCATGTTTTAATAAGTATCTAAGATTATGACATTGCCGCCAGTTTTAAAATTTGTACAAATATTTTTTTTATACAAAATAAAATAATGAATTCCTAATATTATATAGATTATTGACAATGAAATAAAAAAAATGTATTAGGAAGATTTAAAGTAAATTAAATATGTATTTTTAGGGTTTTTGTGTCACCGGTCTTTCTGAGAGGATGACAGTGTTTGTTAGGCTTACAATCCACTGGGACTGGTCTCTGATGGGTACAGTCTTAATTTGTGGCAATGTACACAATATCTACAGCATATAATGCATTTAATGTTCAGTATTATACTTAAGACAATTTGTTTACTCTTATTAATCAAATTCTGTAGATTCAGTGTATGGTCTAGGATTAAGATACTATCTTGATACCATCTAAATCCTAGACCAAAATGAAGACTTCCCATAGTACGTTAGTAGAAAGCTCTAATACCATGTTAATAGCTAAAATGCTGCCCACATTTTACGATCATAACTCAAACAGTATACTTTATTTTGATGATGTAATTGTTCGTACTATATCAAAATTGTCATTTAAACTGCTATGTTAATTTCTGAAACGCCTTTAACATTATATTACCGTAATGTATTTAATTCTGTTATGTGTTCTTTTGTACTATTTGTATGTAGATTGTAATATTCAGTAATTGATAAGTCCAGACAAGTTGACTCAATGTATACAATTTTTTTTATCTTAGATTTTGTTGTATATGATCATTGTGTATAGTTATAAATGAAGCATTTGATGTAGAACTGTTGTTTTTTATACGTGCCGCATGGGATGCAACTTTTATAGATCATTCTCATATGTTTTTTTTCTACCTTGAGATCATGAAGGAAACAAATAAAAATCATATTTCTGCTTCAAAAAGTAATTGTTTTTTTTTTTGCGGTTACCAATTAGCATATTTGATTGGGACGTTTCAGCGAAAATACCAGGTTTTCCCCAATTTGTTTTAACGGATTCTGATAAAAACAGAAAGACAATTCATGCAGCAACTAGACAACGTCAAGCTAGGCCTATAGCTAGCGTACGATGTTTGTACGTTACTACTGTTTACCAGCTAGGCCTACAAAACTGAATTAAAAGATTAAAGACTGTCCAGGAGAGGACATTTGAAGCGAGCTACTTAGGTAGTGCATTGTTTCTCTTTTTATCATAATTTAACATAAACATACATTTAAGACAAGGAATGACCTGGTTTAATGTTTTTAAAGTAATATATATGCATTATTTTTACAAAACATCTACAATTATAGAGAATGGGGCTTCAACATTAACTATTCAAATGAAGTACCACCACAAGTAAAAATTGTGGGTGGGGTTACTGACTTAATACACCATACTGCTTATAAATAACCAAGTAAAATCTCCCCAGGAAATCCATTGAATTATAGTTCTGAGATGGAAATTCCACATAGCTAGTTCCACTGAATTAGTTATAGTGGGTTGGGAATTCCACTAAACTAGTTAGGTGGAAATTGCAATTCCAATGAAAACAATGTACAGGTGCTCTTGCAAAAAAAAAATAGTATAAAAATTTGTCTTGTTTACAATCCATTTAATAAATATTCTTTGTAACACAGAAATACTACAAAGATATGAACTATGTATCAAACACCTAATACAACTCTCATGCTGTACATCTACTGGAGTTATCTAGGAGGACGGCCAGGTGCGGGCAAAAAAATTCTATTGATCATACATTCCAATTCATAGTTGCACACATTTTGTAAATAGAGAGGCATTTTAAAAAGCTATGAAAAATAAACGGTGTGGTAAAAAATGTTATCTGATGACTAAATATAGGTAATATAATAATACATTTCTGACATTTTTATTCAACTTCAGATTTTTATTTTCAAGCTATAGCAAAAATTATCCACCGTATATCCACCATCTTTTTTCACCGTCTAGGGAGTCACCAGACATGTTATTACATTAGGTTAACTACCTAACTACTGATAAAAAGTCTTCCTGGTTTTTATGGAAGAATTTTGCCAAATTTTGTATTTGACCATATTAAGTGAAATTCATGTTTTTTCGTCTCGATTTCTGTTACAAATATTTTATTTATGTACAATTATAAATCAAATATTAAATTTAAAATTCATGCCTGTACCTGGGCTTTAAGTTAAAATGAAAATAGAATACATAACATGAAGATGGTGTGGAAAACAATACAACTATTATAAATATATGGTATATAAATAAAGGAAGTATATGATATATCAGTGACTTTAGTAAAACAAAAATTAACAATGCAAGATTTAAATGTAGAATAAATATAGGAAAAATATAAATGTTATTATATAACAAAGGACAAAGATAATGTCAACAAAAAAATTGGAAATCATCATGTCTATATATGGGAACATCACATTTTGTTGTCGCATAACGTTTGATAGTATAGTAAAAAAAGTTACTAAATAATGTATACTATATGAACAATATATGGAAGATGATTGTTATAATCCTGTAGTATATTATATAATAATGGAAGATATAATAATGCACCAATATGATAGTAAACACACTCTTTTAATAAATAATATATGGTATGATATAATAAAATTATTGTAGAAATAAATACCAAAGAGGTAGAAGATATAGCAACCTTTTTGAAATCTACTGTATATTATCTGAGGCAACAATCGTCTCAGATATTAAATAATTACTTAATGTACAATCAAGGGAAAATAGGGACTCCACTTGTTTTGTGCGTTGTTACATTATCTTCATCTGAACTGTACAGTGATGAGTTCTCCTTTCGTTTCATCTTCATTCTGTTTTACGCCAATTCGACGTTCCTGCGACTTCGGTATTTTTGACCAATCTATTGTCGAGTATTGCATCACTGAACGCCTCAATGCACGGTCACCTTTGGAGGTGTCGCTAAGGTCATCTTCACTAAAATAAAATTTATATTAATTTAGTCTTTGATAATTATGTGGGATAATAAGTAATGTTTATAATCATCTAGCCTAATATTTATAAATAAAATAAATATACTCAAATATAAAGATTTCAAATCGTAGTCAACAACAATTAGTATTATAGTTAAGCTAGCAAAACTATCTTGTAAGATAAAAACACAACAAATTACACTGCAAGATATGTACAGTGTATAAAGGTTTAGAAAATATACTTTGATTTGAAAAAATCACAAATAGAAATACTACTACTTTTACTAACAATTTTTCACGATTATCCCATGTTTCATTATGCAAAATGTTCATTCCGCTGTGTGATGACAAGCCTGTGTTAGCCTGGGGTCTTGGAGGGCCTAGAGGCCATCGGCGTCCAAATGAGATGGTGTCTAGAAGAGCTTGACGATCTTGGTTGTAGTACTGAACTGCAGTATCACGCTCTTGTTTCAACACCTCTGAAAGATAAACAAATGGAAATATTTTCTGGAAAAGTATTCATTGCCAAACTGCGTCAGATCTAAAAGGCCCACCCTTAAATCTACTATAGACACAATTTCTCTTATACATAGCTCTGTCTACAGTATCAAACTTTATGTGATTGAAGAACTTTGATTCATAGCAAAAAGTGTGATGTGCCCATATATGGACATGATGATGTCATATCACTACCATATTTTGTCAAATCACTACCATATTTGGGCACATCACACTTTTTGTCAAACTAGTTTGATAGTGTAGACATACCTTTATTGATATTATTGAACCCTATATGCTATGAATCAACATTCTTAATTTTTTTTCTTATGAAGATATAATTTTGACTTACCGGTTCTATCAAGGAGTTGTAGAGATGGGACATAATGTATAACATAAAATCTGTATTCAGGCTCTTGTGCAACAGGGTTTCCAGACAAATCTACAATAAACAATATAAGACATATTGTATTACTTAAAAATATATGGATAGGATATGGTACTTAACTTAATGTAAAACCCCACATACATTTCTATGTCTTCAATTTAAGCTTTCCACAAGAGGAATTAATATTGAAAAAGCGCTACAGTGATAAATTAGCATGTAAAAGTGTTGTAACTTGGTACGATTTTCGCAAATATTTATGTTCTGCTTGTTAGTGTTACATTTGGTATGTACAGTACGTAATTGTGTATTATGAAGTTTGTCTATATACAGTATACAAAGTTCACCAAGTATGTTATCTACAATGAGGTTTATTTAACAAACAAGTTTATTTACTTGATTGTGCATGTATCCAATCATTGATGCCTTAATGTTAATGTGAATTTATATAGTGCTTTTATCAATCAGTAGATTGTCCCAAAAAAAGATTTGATTACAATGAACTAAAAAGGTGGGGTTTTAAAGAGTTTTGAAAAGTTTGATAGAAGTTGATGCTTAAATGGAATTGGGAAGATTGTTATACAGTTTATGAGTTACAACTGTAAAGATTCTTCAGGCGACTAGGTGGAACAAAATGTATAACCAAATGTACTGGTAGTCAACCTAAGAGATCTTTCAAAGACTGACGTCTATTTAAACTTATTCGTTCTAAAGCTATGTCTACACTATCAAACTAGTTTGACCAAAAAAGTGCCCAAATATGGTAGTGATATCCCAAATATACAAATATGGATATGATATTATCATGTCCATATATGAGCACATAACATTTTTTTGTCACATAAAGTTTGATAATGTAGACAGAGCTTTATTATTTAGCTGCAACTCACTTAACACTCTGAGGTTCTGCATTGCCTTGAATTCCTTCACAGTCTGTTCTAACTTTGTCAACTGGTTGTTCTGCATCATAATGGTGTGAAGGCATGTCAGATGTCCTAGAGCACCATTGATATCAACAAGTTCATTGTCCTGCAGGTACAGTTCAGTCATATGGTAGTTTTTAGTTAGACAGGTGATGTGACGTAACCGATTACCATTCAACCATAAGTATTTCAGATTCTTGAATTGTGATAAGTCACCATCTTTAGCTAACTTCCTAGATGTACAGAAGAAATTATGTGTGTTAATTTTCAGGTTTTTTTTTTAAGATACAGTAAATACATTTTAAATTAAACTTTATTTCAGGTACAATAAGTAATCACTTTTATTTCAGTAGTAATCAGTTTTGAAATACTTATACATTTTACAATATGTTGGACTGTAGAATAAATGAAAAATAATAACTATATTTGTGTATGATGTTATTATAAATTACCTATTAGCCATATAGAGCTGTGTGACATCCTGGTCTTTTCGTATGCCCTGTGACCTCATTTGCTCCTCTATCACCTGTAATAAATATCAACAAATAATTATTTGACATTTTAAATTTATTTATTATTATAAAATGTCATTTAATTACTACTTATTTAGGCTAGCTACTATACTACTATGGTACAGCACTAGACCAGGGCCTAGGCCTATTAGTAAATAGGCCTGCTAGTCTATGACCATTATTATAAACAATACTAAGACTACCTAGGCCTAGCTAGTAGTAGTAGGTTCGCTAGTACTCTACGTAGTAGGCCCGCATCTGTACCTGGGTTGGTAACTATGCTTAATAATTGTGTAGGGGTCTAGATTTATTTTACAGTATTATTATGGTCTCTGCTCTAATTCAATGCTTAAAATATATACAGAAATTGCATTACCTTTTCAACTTCCGCCATGATTGCCACACGGCGTTAGTAAAGTCTTTCAATCAAATTATTACATTTTAAATCACGAAAATCACAGCAAGAAAATCGTTTGTTGTCTGTTGCTTGACAGCGTGCAAACAATAACAAAGTTTTGTAGAGGGCGCTATAATGATTTTGTCTAACTTTTTGATGTCGTTTACAATAATTATTAACGAAAAATATAGTCAAACATTCTTTTAAATTATTATCATCTGAAATAATTACCTTTTAATTAACTTATTGCACACAAATTTTAAAGTAAATAACATTTTGTTCTAATATATATATAATAAGTATACTCATTTCTATTTATATAGTTTTTTCATTGTAAAAATATACTTTATTATTTTTCTAATTGTTGCATTGTTTTAAGTTTTATTTTCCTTCTAGTGTTGGTCTCTATTAGAATAAATTATTCATGAGGTAATGGATATACATATATATATATATTATCAATAATTAAATAAAATGTGAAAAAACTGTCCATTTATATTATAGTTTTTTCATCGTAAAAATATACTGTATTATTTTTCTAAATGTTGTTTTATTTTCTAGTTTTGGTCTCTCTTATATTCATGAGGTAATGGATACAAGTATGCAATTAACAAACCATAATTTATATATATTATCAATTATTTAAAAAATTGTGACAAACTTTGAAACTGGTTTCACATTTTGTTTATAAAGTGCTTGATATCTATAATTAAAAATCTATTAATTCAAAATATAATTTTCAGTACAAAATATAAATCAATAAAATAAAAAATAAAATTTGTAAAAAATTAGCAAGCAATTTGTTAGCATATTTATATATTTAGAAATTTGCATATTTTTGTAAAGCACAGGTGGTACTGAGCAGGAGTATGATATTTTAAACTCACTGCCCACCCAACATCAATTGAAATCCCAGTATGTTATCTTAATCTATTTAACCGTAAATAAGTACAGTGCGCCTGCGAGTCTGCTGCCAAAGTTACTACCCACTGCCGACACGACCAGCGCTGTAGAGTTCTGTAAAGTAACAATCATCACAATTAGCAGAAAATCCTGCAGCAGGCATACTACCACAATAATGAATAGTAGATAGTTATGAAAAAAGGAATTATGTGAATATTAAAAGGAATTTGTTTCACTATAGGTAGATTCACATTAACTTTTATTAATGGTTCCAATTATCATTTTCATTTTATTTAAAATAGCTAATCAACCTAAACCTCTGTCTACACTATCAAACTAGTAACAAAAAAGTGTAATATGCCCAAATATGGTAGTGACATGACGTCATCATGTCCATATATTGGCACATGACATTTTTTTGTTACATACAGTAGACAGAGCTATAGTTAATCACCCTAACATGATCTAGTAGAGCATGTTGAAGAAACATGATTAACCCATGTAGCTTAACCTATTAATTTAATTTATAATTTTTATTAAGAAATCAACTAATCAGTAAATATTTCCATTACACATAACTATACAAGCTCCATGTAAGAAGCCACTTGTCGTATTCGATTGGGAACTTTCGTTGTCAACGTAAAGATTCGTTGAGTACTTTTGTATTCGAATTGTAAATTTGTGCTCAACAGAAAGTCATTCGAATAGAAAACGTTGACAACGAAACCTTTTTCGTTAAGAACAATCTCAACGCTCAAAATACTCCGTTAAAGAAGTACTCAACGGAAAAACTGTACTCAGCGGTGAAAGTCTAAATCGAATACGACAAATTACATAATTTCTATGTGAAAGGTTTTTAAAAATTAAGTCACAGTATTTTATATAAATGCACCTAATAAGAAAGACATGCACTGAAAAGGAAAAGTGACATAACACATGATGGACTGGAAAGAGCTGTAAATACAAATTTTGTGTGCATACATGTGAACTTGAATGTAACATGAATAAGTGTTATTTTTATTTTCAAAATGTAACTCACTTGTATTTTCCAGCTGCCGATTCCTTTACCAAAATGAGATCCTCTCTAAAAATAAATGTTATTATAGTATAAATAATCAACTTCCAACATCCACAATATATTACAGTATATGCAATATTCATAATAAGAAAATCAAATCAAACTTACCTCGTTTGTTGTATATGAAGTAAATGCCTGAAAAACATAAAATTTCTTATTATTATTTTAATTGATTGATTTTGATCCTATTATAATTTGTTTACTCTTGTGATATCAATTCAATCCAGCAGACTTATTACCATGAATTACTCAAGTAGTAGTTTTTAAATAAAAATGTTGATTTGATAACACTATACCTAGGCATTTTATTTCAATATAAATAGGCCTTTAGCCCCTGCATTTATAAACTGTACATACATTAATTGAGAGGTACGGTGTTCCTTAAACAAAACGAAAATAAATATAATTTAATCACTCAATTAGGAAAGCCCAAATAATCAAATAAAAAGAACAATACATACCTTTTCAGCTGGGCAAGGTTCCACAGCACTTGCTAGGCCATTGCACTGCATTGTCACATCACCCTTGCCAAGGCTCTCACCTCCTTTGAACACGTATACAGAACCAGTATCTCCTAAGGACAATAAATAGTAAAAGATATAAAAAGTACAGTAGTGTTACAGGTTACCGGTTTTGTTTATTTACATTAGTGAAGGATGGGGCCAACATCAAATTTTTTTGTCACTTAAAATGTTATAGTGTAGATAGAGCTTCAGATCACATAATTTAAACAAGATGCTATTTACAAAACAATGGTTAAAACAATAATTACCTCCAAAAATTTCTTCGGTGATGTCATCAATTCTGTATGGAGCAGAAACAATCAGGTCACCTGAAAAGAAGAAAACAGAATAAAGCTCTACACTATCAAATCCCCAAATATGTTAGTGATATGCTTAAATATATATATATATGGGCACATTACATTATTTGTCACATAAAATTTGATAGTGTGGACAGAGCTTTAGTGTTGTGGTAATATTGTGGGGCATTTCTATGTGATAGGTATGGTGGCTAAAGTTTAAAATAAAATACAATATTCAAATCTAAAATAGAACACAAACTAGCAAGGCCCATTGTTACTCTCAATGGAGTCTATCTTTGTCTAAACTGTGTGATTTACAGACTATTTCTATTTTTCTTAACTTACCTATTTTGTCGCCAGTAACATCATGGAATTTCGACGCCATTCCAAACCGTGCATAAAATCTGTCACCTTTGAAGGTTGCAACCTCTGGAATGGATGAAGCCTGCATCTGATGGCAGCTATCACTAGTGGCTGACATTTTGGTTAAATTCAATAGTTGTACATAACCAGCTTGATTAAAATTGCTAGATATGCCTAGAATCTTTCCTGTAACATCTACAAATAATATTAATGATGGTTAATTTTAAATATAAAAACTTTTAAACCAGCAATGAAAATGTTGTAAAACTAATGTAGCATTTGGCCAAAGTTAACTCTAATATATCAAACTTCCTGTTTAAAGCTCTGTCTACACTATACGATGAGATACGATGTTATTGTGTCCATATATGGGCACATCACATTTTGTTGTCACACAGAGTTTAATAGTTTAGACAGAACTTTAGTAACGCTAGGTTTGCAGTACACCACAAGTTCCAAAAAGGAAATAAAGTGTGTTTGAAAATGTTATAACGTTTTGGTTGTTATGAAACAATTTTCTGTCAGTTGTACAGGTTTTTAACGAAACTATTAAATTAAAAGAGTCATGTAAAGCTCTGTCAACACTATCAAACTTTATGTGACGAACATCTGATGTGCCCATATATGGACATGACATCATATCACTACCATATTTGGTCATATTACACTTTTTATGTCAAACTAGTTTGATAGTGTGAACAGAGCTTAACTGATGCATTTATCTTACTTCCAGTATCAACTCCAAGAACAAGAATATCACTTCCATCATTGTACAGGTCACCAACAGCCATAGAAGATCCCAGCTTATCAAATGCACTTTCACCATGAAGACAGAACACTGGCTCGCTGATGTTCTTCACATCGTAAGCAACAATGCGACCTACACTCTGTGTGTCATTATCGGAATGAGGGCAGCCTTCACTGTGGGTAAAATAAAGATCATAATAATTCTAATGGTAGACATGCTATTTTTACGGCGAAATGAAGAAAAACTATTGATATAGTATATTATTCAAACTATAAGTGGACTGCGTAAGGTTTATATTTTAACCTTACAGTCAAGAGACTAGATTAAACTTAATAGGATTTGCGAGGTGTTTTCCCAAATGATCGTACCATAAAAACGGTAATGGGCATGTTTTATAACCTTACAGCCAAGAGCCAGAAGACAGCTAGATATTCCAACTTACTTCCACAGGTGAAATTAAATTTATTATTATTAGTACATAAATATTAACATTTTTATTTATAAACCAAACAATTATAAAAATAATATTAAGCTTACACAGAACAAATCCTGTATGTGGGTTGTGACACAAACAATAATGTCCTTCCCGACTTCATTTTCTTCAACTCTATACTATTCCCAAACCAACCATAATCCTAAGTAAAACAATACAAACAGTAACGAACATAGTAACTAGCATTCTTACATATCACTTTTAATAATAATAATACCACATGTATTATCTTTGATGACACAAAACAAAAATATGCAAATACAAAAACAATTCATCATGGATCCTAGCTAGAAGTGGATACTTGTCTCACTAGCACCCAGAACAAAAGACAAAAAGTTTAAACAAATAATGAAAAGTTATCCGAAATTTAAAGACTGAATTAAAAAGTACCTGATCGCCATTGAGTGTAATATCCATTTCAATAACTGACATGACTTGATGACCTAAACAAATATGAACAGTAACAATTATATACTTATTTTCTCTTAGTGCATCTTAAGTCAAAGAGAGAAACCTGAATTTATAAGCAAATATTTTGTGGAGACAAGAGGGTACATAGTTATAAAGTCAGTAACTTTTCCTTCATTTAAAAACATATACAAACAATAGATATACAATAGGAAAGGTAACCAAAAACAAGCAAAAAAAAACGTATATACCTTTAATTTTGTGGTTTGCATACAGGACATTGACCATGCCTCTTTGTTGACCCCCAGCAGATGCAAATGGTGACCCAATTAATAGGTCATTATGTCCATCTCTATTCACATCTCCAACAGTTAATGTCCAACCCAAATTATAATAATCATTTGCAATATCCTATGAAAAATATATACACGTCAATAGGTCTTCACAACTTTTAACTTTAAATTGAGAGTTTGCAGTTTTGTTATTTTTTCTCTCTCTTTTGCAGGTCATGCCCCAATTTTATGTCTTTTCAACATCAATACATACATTAAAATAATGCTAACAAACTGTAAATAAAAAAAAAAATCATTTTTGGCTATATTTTTTCTTTATTTAGGCCTATATATATAATTATATTTTTGTTTTAGTTATTTCTCTCATGTTTCTTATATTACACATATATCCTTTTGCTTTGAATTATATTTACTTACTTGCCCCTTGATAGTAATATTTGGAGAACCAAAATGTTTGCTGCCTCCTAGATAAATATAAACTTCTCCCTGTTAAATAAATTACAAATAGAAATAAGAGATTGCCACCGATTTATAGGTCAGTGAGAGAGGAACTGGCTGTCACAATGGCAGATAGGAAGTTATGGAGGAATCTTATAAGTTCTGCTATGTCCCGGACTAAGTAAGTAAGAAGACATAAGAAACTTTATTATCTCCAAAAATCCGAAGAAATTACAAGCACTTGCAATCAAACATACAAAAAATAAATTGTTCATTTCATATATACAAACATTAGTGAATAATGTGAATTATATCATTTTATGTGATTGATTTGAACTGCATTGCGTAATTGCTACAGAATGAGGAACGACTTACATAATACGAGAAAGTTGTTGATCCAACAGAGGGCGCACTCACAACCAAGTCAGCGATTCCATCTAAATTTATGTCCAGTACAGCAAGTGCGGACCCAAATCGACCGTTTTTCTACAAAAGAAAAACATAATGGTTTGCGGTATTTGAAAGGAATATTGGCTTTTAATAAGTATTATAATATAACCCATTAGATTCAAACATGTCTACCTTTAGGCCAGTAATATGGGCATCAGCAGACACATCCAAGTCTATTTTTCCCTGTGGCAGTCCTTTACTTTTTGACCCATAGATGATGTAAACACGGCCTAGCTGGATGTTGTTGTTTATGCTATATCCAGGAGCTCCAACAATGAGGTCCATTACACCATCTCCATTAAGGTCTTCTGTTATAAAACTCCTGTATAATGGTTGCGTATTATTTTGTTAATACTTAAGATAAAGGTATTTATTCTGGTCCTCAAGCTTAACTGGAAAATGGGTGAGGAAATTCAAGTTAGGCTCTCCACGATAGCCAGCAATGCAGCGCCTACCAGATGAAGCGTTTGTAGGGTTTGAAAGAACCTCCGTTTTTTGTCCCTTTCAAACTAGAGTCCAACAGAAAAAGTGCTAGTAAATAGGCCTAACTTATAGGGAAATTATTTTCATCTACTAGGTACCGTAGGCCTAAATCTGTCATTTCTTTAATTTCTTCTGGTTGCACTTAATTTATGGGAAAAAAGAACCCCTTGTAAAAATCCCATCTATGGGCTTGATTATTATATTAATAATAATAGCTCCTGTACAGCTGCCATTTACTGTGAAAAGTAATCATACAATAGTAGTTTTCTTACCATCCTAATTTGGCATATGCATTCTCAACATACAATGTCGTTAATGGTTCTTGATGATAACGTGTTTTCAACCTCAATTTTTGCTTTTTCATCATTTCTTTCTTTTGCAATGACTTCAATTTTCTCTAAGAAAAGATTAAAATATACAAAATCTAATGGTATTCTTCATAACATTGTAATTATTATTATTGAGTCCCTGCCATGTTCGCATCCCTTCATTAGTGTTTCTATGAATGGATGTTGAGCGCTGGAACTCTAGTTGATCATACCCAGTACCGTTTTACGATCAGGAAATTACCTCACATTGACATTGTTGAATAATATAAGCTCTTTGGAATTAATTCAACTAACTTATTTAAAGTGCATATGTTGTATTGTTTTTTACTTGCTTATTTCAGTCATCACCATATTTATTGTATTATCTGGAGGTTTAGACTTTAAGCCATTATGGCTTATCGTAATCTCCACACACAATCAAATGTATTATTATTATTTATAAATGTATATATAGTGTAATATTTTGTGTGAAATAAAACTGAAACTAAACTAACCTTTAGTCTTGCGGAAGCACTGATGTAGACTCCTCGCTCAGTTCTTCTGTATTTTACCTCATCCAATGACAAACCATGTAAGTGTAGTCTGGAATGGAGACTAGTAGTTTTGATGTTGCGCTGGTTTTGGTAAACATCCGTTTGATTTGGACAGGAAATAAACAAAGTACTGTGTGGGATTTGACAATCTCTGCAATTTTAAAAATACTGATTATTCAATTCTAAATGTTTTATTTCGAAAATAAAGTTTAATCAATTATTAAATCAAACATGGAAAGCTTTATACTTTAAGCTACTGTAGGTCTACACTATCAAAATAGTTTGATAAAAAAGTGTGGTGTGCCAAAATGTAGTAGTGATATTCCCAAATATGGTAGTGATATGACATCATCATGTCCATATATGGGCATATCACATGTTTTTGACACATAAAGTTTGATAGTGTACTGTAGACAGAGCTTTATGAACAACACTGTTATTGCTTTTCCCTTACTCAGTTCCAGTCTGAAGCATCCAGAGTGACGTACGCCAAAGGTTAGTAGTCCAGACGGCCATGTCATCTACACCACCAAGAAAGTAGTCTTGGTAATCCTCTATAAGGAATGGTGATTTGGAAGCATAGCTTCGATACAGCTAGACACAAAGACAAACAGATATGTTAAATTTCCTGTATCAAGAATGACAATTACACTGCCAGATCCAGGACCTTGAAATAAGGATAGTGGGGGGAAGCTGAACCGACTGTTCTATTGATCGAATTTTATTCTAGAATAACACAATTCCATATATCCAAAAAATAATGTAAAGAAAAATGAAAATAACACTAAATGAAGATTTCTCCCATTTAGTAAAGAGATTTGAGAAAGATACGGATACGGCGTAGTGCACAAGATCATTTACTACAGTGGGCAAAGGCACCTGGTTGGCAGTTTCATTTGACTGCTCAGGCACTGGGGCCCCTTAAGCTCTGAGGTCCCTGAGTTTAGCCACTGAGCGCTAATAGCCAGTGATTAGCTATCTTTTGCATTGTTTTTTTCTCAAAATTGTATGGATTAAGAAGCAGAATTATGTTCCAGATTTGTCCATAGCTTTATGTATTCATATAAACTAATATAGCACAGTGAAACTGATATTAAATAAATATATTACTACAAGTGAAAGTATATATCTATTTTGGATACTAATAACGTGTTGAAAATGTATTAATGACCTTGGTATGGTTTCAATACTCAGAATTACAGTAAAATATTTGCTAAGTTGAAACTAATAGAAATGTTACTTGATTATAAACGGAAGACACTAACCTTAGAAATAGCCAACTTCTCTCCAAGTCTATAAAATATACAGTACAATAAAATAATGAAATATATCAGTAATAAAACATCAGCTTTAGTTTTTAATTAAAGTCACAAGAATAAACACAATAATTAGAATGATATTGTCATGAGAGCCACTAATACACAAAAGAATAAATAAAGATGTAAAATTTATAAAATATATAGAGGTAGAGATGGATAGAGCTTTTAAGCCTGGTTTCAATAAAATCGCTACACGACAGAGCGTAGCAATTCTATGGAAACGGGGATCCCCGATCTATTTATCAGGGATCTAATACGCGAGCGCTATATATTCTTTGATACGCGTATACGATTCATCGCCGAAAAAATCGGCAAAGTTGAACATGTTTGAACTTTGCCGATTTGACTGCGATGAATCGGGGACCCTTCCCGATTGCGTCGGCGACATCTGCGTGTGTAGCAATTTTAGTGGAAACGCTGTAGCGACTTTATGGAAACCAGGCTTTGATAAGCATATTTTTTAAACTGACCTGCCTAAGAACATTAGGGCACTACATTCCTCAATCAGCGAGGCATCCACTTTGTTAGCCTGATAGTACTCTTGATAGATGTTGACAAGATCCTGAATTGGTAGGTACCTAATAAAAAATAATAATAATAAAATGTCAATCTAATTTAGCGGTTAATTTACAAGACTTTTAAGCGAGTCACATAATTAACCTGGTCATTGGATCAAACATGTATGTTTCCATAATTATGCAGCTAGTAATCAGTGCAATTACATTTTACATAATTATATGTAAAATAAAAATGTAAACAAACCAACCAAATTTCATTTGTATCTCATTGTTAAAATGACAATAAATAATATCGTATTGTATCGTACATTTGATCCAACCAGGTACCCATATACACATTATACATGGAAAGAGTCAAACATAAGTAAAGTGTCTTGTCTAAGGAAAAAAGCAATGCGACGAGCATTGGCCTCACATCATCAGAAGTTCAACGCTTAACACACTGTGTCACGCGCCCTTACAACCATTTAGCTATAGGAAAACAATTTCTTCTTCTCTCTTTATTATTTTGCTATCACAAGCAAAGTTAGGTTTGGGTAAAACTAACATGCAAACATTTAAACAAAATTTTCATGTCACTAACCATTCTGAGATCTCGCCTATATAACCAGTGTCAAATTCAAATTGGGCAACCACGTCACCTCCTATTAGGGAAACAAGGAAATAAGATATTAAATAGTGTATACATTTATCTAAAGTATATGTGGCATTAAACTATCTTGAAATGTTTATTCATTATAATAAGTTATAAATGCATTCATTGAAACAAGACTAATTGACAAACACATATGGGAATTCTCACGCGAGGCTTCGATGTGCTAATCTTACTAGAATGGTTGGTTAATCCTTTCAGAATAAACTTGTTTACCTGTATATCATCATCATATTATTATTAATTTAATCATAGGCATATAAAGGCCACTTTACCTTCATCCCCTACAGGATGTGCTGCTGAAAATGATCCAAAGAAATTTACCTAAAAAAATAATTTAAATTAGTTATTAAAAGAATGGTTTTGTTTAAAGACCCCTTCCCTGCAATTTTGGACGTTTTTTGGAAAATAATACATATATATCACTTTAAAAACATTAAACCATGTCATTCCTTGTCTTAAATGTACGTTTTATGGTAAATTATGATAAAAAGTGAGAAACAATGCACTACCTAAGTAGCTCGCGGCGATCGACCTCTCGTGGACGGTCTCAGGCCTAGCCTAGCTAGGCTTAGTTTTGTAGGCCTAGCTGGTAAACATCGGTAACGTACGAACATCGTACGCTAGCTATATACCTAGCCTGACGTTGTATAGTTGCTGCATTAATTGTCTTTCTATTTTTGCCAGACTCCGTTGATACAAATTGGGGAAAACCCGGTATTTTCGCTGAAAAGTTAGGAGTCTTCCATTTGTTTTGGCTTCACGATCGATCGAAAAGTGGGCGAATTACAGGTGAAAAACAACAATATCAATCCGCGCGCAATGCATTTTGGGATTTATAGCGGGCCGCTATAATTATTAAAATCGATTTATTTTTCACATTTTTAACCGTTTAAAGACGAAAAAAGTTATCGCAATAGGACCATATAGTATTATTTTTACATTAAATATAGTTTGTGATCTTAAATTAGATCTAAAAAACGTAGGGAATGGGGCTTTGATGAAAGTTTTAGTACATTTTCAGATACTATACGTGTTCAAGTCTAATGAGTATTTTTTTGTCAAACTCTACGCCATGTATAACATAACATGTACAAGCCATGGCTATGGATATAGCATGTTCATATCAACAATCTAAATATTTGTATTTCTTTAGTGAAAGGGAAAAGATTTTGTAAAGTTCTGAACTCTAACCTGCCCCATTGTTGCTAGGAAACCTTGTTCAATTCCAAGACTATGCCATGAAATGTCTGCAACTTGATGCGATACAAACCCCAGCATAAAAACAACCAGTTTCTGTGTTTCCTATTTTTTAATAACAAACAAAATTACTCAAAATTCAATGGTTGGAACTATCATCTGATTTTTTACCAATCAGTGACTTAGAATCTATGTATGTTTTATGTACTATATATAACATCAATAATAATATAATAATAATAATCGATATTTTTAATATATTTTTTTTTTTTTAAGCTGATCATTAGGGACGTCACAACAATACAAAATGATGACATAAACAAGTAACAATAAAAATTAAATTAACATATAATTCATAAAGATAAACAAAATATTAATATAATATAGTAATAATATAACATAAATATAAGGTACTGTATATTTGTTCTACAAATATACTCACTGTATCCCATGGTTGTGGATATGTGTTTCTTATGTAGTTGATTGTCACGTTTAGGAATGGTGCCCAATGGGTGTCTTCAGATACTCCATGGAACTGTCCTAAATCATAAAGGATAATAACCATACAAGTTTGTATTATACAGTAACTATATATAAAAAAAATTCTAGGTCCCTGAATATGACACCATGGTAAGGAATCAAACTTGCGTATGAAATGGCACAGGTTCGATACCTGTTTGTGCTTCTTGCTTGTGTGTATTTTCACATGATCGTTTACCCTCTTTGCCTTGTCATTTCGATACAAACACAAATTTGTCAACAGCAGGCACAAAACAAGTATGGTGTGCTAAACAAAACTATAGAGTGGTAAACAAAAGTATAAAGTGGTAAACAAAAGTATGGTGCGCTGATTGTGGAATGAAATAACCTCTGTAGTTGGAGTGGCCATAGATTACCTGTTATTTCTCCTGTTGTAAGGCATAACTGTAAAGTTAGTCAAAATTATATAAATATTGTTGATATGACACTAACCTTGGTGACACAATGAGTCATAAAAAGTATCTGGGTAAGGATTACCAGCTTGGAATGCATCTTGATGTGCAGCGATCAACTAGTACAGTACAAGAAACAAGGAAAGGAATATCAGAAACTCACAATTGTTTCAACTATCACCACACTACAAATTGCTGTTTGTATCTTAGCATTCAATGAACTGGTCCAATATTGCAAAAAAATTAGTTAAGTGAGATACACTGATTATGAATTGTAGGCCTACTAAAAAAAAGGTCAAACATATTGAATCAATAATCCAATAATTACAAAATAGAACATCCAATTGCTGTTATGTGTTTTTATTTGGCTAGCCCTAGTCTACCACTAATACTGGCAAACACTGCATAGGTATGTTTAAAGGTTCAAAAGAAAACATTAGTTTAAAAAATTAATATATATATATATATATTTAATCGTTGTTAGTTTGTTAAGCTGTGCCACAAACCTTTCCATATTCTACTCCATATTGATCAGTGTATTCAAAATAACTTGCTGCCCGGTGACCTAAAGTAAAAATAAAAGAACTTCTTGACAGGTCTAGAAAGATATGTAGGCCTAGACTTGGATAGCAGGAATACCAATAAGATTCAAGAAGCAAATTGAGTAAAGTTGGGGAGCATTTGCTATACATACAAGTGTCCACTGTAGACTTCACAAAGAGCAATGCATTTTAATGGGCCTTTGTGAGTAATACTAAATCAATAATGTAATGTAAATATGATTACGTAACTATTATATGTATTTATATACTTGGAAAGATTTTGGGGTTGGGTGTGTGGGTGAGGGGAGAGGTGTTTATTAGCGTGTTAAGGAAAAAACAGATAGGCAAGGGCCTAGGCCTAAAATCTCTTAAAATATTTAAAACACATTCTAACAATTATTACTATCGCCGTTGCTAAAGATACGGTACCGTATCCATGCTTTTAAAAACTAAAGATACGGTAATTATAGAGGGCGCTTCCGTTTGGTAAAAGTACAGTAAAATTGCATTCCTAAAACTCGTACCTAAATATAAAACTCCTTCCTAAATATTAAACTCCTTCCTAAATATTAAAAACCTAACCCTCTAAATAATCTCTCTTAAATTAAAAACTAAAAAAAAAAAAAAAAAAAAGACGTCAAGAAGAGTATCGAACCCCCAACCCCTTAAGCCAAAGCCTCATCACATGCCCACTAGGCTACACAGCTGGCTTGCAGAAAACCAATGCAATAACCTATTTGATTAACATCCACATTACATAGCGCCCTCTATAATTACCGTACCTTTAGTTTTTAAAAGTATGGATACGGTACCGTATCTTTAGACATAACGTATTACTATAAGTATCAACCAACATTTTATTTTAAATCAAATACTTATTGTGTATATATATCAATACATCCTATCTATCAATAAAATCTGGCTTGGCCTAGGCCCCACTACCTCTCTCCCCAGGTAGCGGTTTCCTCTCTCTTTTTCTTTCTACTGTACTATGCCAATGGATATTGTAAAGTAGGCCTAGATAAAGTAGGCCTAGGCCTAACCTACTACCTAACTAGGTAGCCTAGCCTAGGCTAGTCATACTTTCTCATAGATAATCTTACTACGCCTAATTTAACTACAAAGACTAGCTTAGGTCAATGCCTTGGTATATGAATTACCAATTTCTATATGTGTTGTGATGCCACATGATTTTACAGGTGATATAGAAATATATACTATTAACAATGAAACAAGAAACATTTTTTAATGCTTGTCTGTCTGATCGTCTGCACAACTTCTTTAAAAACCATAACAAACGCACGTGATCGTCTTCGGCTTCTTCAAAGCAATACACTGCCCTCAGTCGATCAGAATCATTCTCGCAATTTGGTACGATGTCTAAGTTCCGGCTAACTAATATACTATTATAATAATGAAAATTGTAAATATGAATAATGTAGATAGGAAAATTCATTACAAAATAAGCAACATAGTCAACAAGTTAAGAAGTAAAGAAAGATACACATTCCATTTTAATATAGACCTAATCTTTTACCTGTTTTTATAGCATTTCACTTCTTGTGATAGGGCATATAGAGTCGCAAGAGCTTACTTCTTTTGTTAAGCTTATATATTATCTAATTTTTGTTTTTATTATTCAAAAATAATTTCCATTCATGCCATTTTTTGAAATCTAAATACTATTTATGATGTAAAAAGCCAGTGTCAATTCAGAAGAAAAGTCTAAAACGATCACTATCTCAGATGGCATTCTTCAAACCGTACATCTTCGATGTCAAACCCAGTATTCGGTTTGTGTTTTTGTTAATTTTTCTTACAGTTAATGCCCAATTTTCTTCTGACTGTATTCTGAGTGAAGGCGTAAACAAACGGATTAAGAAGGCAATTGGTAAAGGCGACCAATGTCAAAATATTGGTATATATCTCAGGTTTGGTGGCGTAATCCAATTTATACATCGTGGAATAATATAAAAACAAGACCTGGTCAGGAGTCCAAGTTATTATAAAGACAACGGTCAATGCAAAGAACACCCACGTCATCTTCATTTTTGTTTTTGTCAGCGTTTCAGAAGCTTTACCTTGTTGATACTTGTCCATATTTCGTGTCATAGTGGTCATCGCTTGTATTGTTCGATGATACGTAATCAGCAAGCATGTGATAGGAACTAGATAGGTAAATAGGAATATATTTATTCCCATTAAAAGTAACGCGTACTGCCAGTTAAAAAACTCACGACACTTCCCACAGTCATCAACCCTTCTAACAAACCAACCAAACATTTGAACCAAAACGGCATATATCCATGGAAACATTAAGAGAATATATCGCTTTGAAGAAAATACAATAGACTTGCACTTAAAGGGAGTTGCTATTGCCCAGTATCGGTCCACAGCTATCATTAGTAGTCCCATCAGAGACGCGGTTAGAGACGTCCAGAACGGGACGTCCGTACCGTACACTCGACAGACAATCTCCATTGTAAGGCTCTGATCATAAACAATATCTGGCCGGGGAATCATAAGCACTGATGATATCAAATCAGAAATCGCTAAGTTGCACACTAACTGATACGTCATCTTTGATCGAAGAGCCTTCGTACTGACGATAATAACAATGACAATTGCATTTCCAATCAAACCGGTTATACCGAACAAAAGTAATATACAATTGTATGGGTGTGTAAAATCTACTGGTTCAGGGATAAATTCAGTGCAGTTAGCTGTAAAATTCCACATTGCTTCATCAGTGAAATTCGCCATGGTTATCTATGTAGGCCCAGCGATTGCAAAGCAAAGTTCTTCCAATCTAATATGTCGCTAATCAATAATAGTCATACGATAAGATCAAAGACAATTTCAAATAGGAGCAAAAACAATTTAATGAAAACATTAACGATTGATTATGATTGATAGTTTATATCACTACTAAATATTCGATACGTTTTTAACTAATTTAACAAAACATGGAGACTTTCTATGTTTTGTCAATCATTGGTCATTAAAAATGTGTTTTATTCATGACGATGAAGACAATATGTTATATTAATATTGGAATCTTTGTCTACAGTGTGTAGATCAAGGTATTTTTATACTAGAACTAATCAAGGTTTTTGTTTAAAACTAAATTATATATTATGTTTCATTCAGAAACGCGCGGCGTCGTCACAATAGAAATAGTTCGCTATTTGTTTATCATTGGATTCTTTTATAATTCGTCGCTAAACAAATTCATTTAGTATAACTCTCGTTGGTATTCTTTACCCATCACATTAAAACAAGATAGAATCAAGGAAGAGTGAAATTCACTTTTCCTTCATCGGATTGAATCTAGGGCAGGATACTGTTGCAATTAATATAAATCAGATTATTATTGTTATTCACCATATGGAATGTATTACGTTTTGTTTTTAAGTATTTCGATTTATTGATTGTATGTTCCTAACTCAGATAGTTAATACAAACGTTGAGAAGCAACTGTCAGTAATAAAGTTTATTTGTATATGTGTTTATATATCTAACAGTACACACACTCACAGTAAGAAATTTGCGATTCAAACGGCGACCAAAAACGGTTAATATGTATTAACAGTATTTTCAAAGTATAATACTATATCTAAAGGTTTTAAGTTTATCACCCAAGGGCCTATACATTTACATCCTTGTTTTAAACCATGGGTCCATGGTTAAACCAAATAAGATTGAATAGAGAGATTGAAATGTTCCATTCATCGCAAATCAATACATTTGTATAAACGTGTATTAAATCTATCAAAATAATATTTGTTTAAGAAAATTCGGCATGTCTTCAACATTCTAGAAGTAAATTTATATTTATAGAACCTAAGTTTCTTCTATTTTTTAAATTCAGAATAAAGTCACAGTCAAAAACAGTCATTATCTCATATGGCATTTTTCACACGCTAGATGTCAAACCTATAATTAATCGGTTTGTGTTTTTGTTTTCTTGCAGTTAATGCCCAATTTTCTTCTGACTGTATTCTGAGTAAAGGCGTAAACAAACGGATTAAGAAGGCAATTGGTAAAGGCGACCAATGTGAAAATATTGGTATATATCTCAGGTTTGGTGGTGTAATCCAATTTATACATCGTGGTATAATATAAAAGCAAGACCTGGTCAGGAGTCCAAGTTATTATAAAGACAACGGTCAATGCAAAGAACACCCACGTCATCTTCATTTTTGTTTTTGTCAGCGTTTCAGAAGCTTTACCTTGTTGATACTTGTCCATATTTCGTGTCATAGTGGTCATCGCTTGTATTGTTCGATAATACGTAATCAGCAAGCATGTGATAGGAACTAGATAGGTAAATAGGAATATATTTATTCCCATTAAAAGTAACGCGTACTGCCAGTTAAAAAACTCACGACACTTCCCGCAGTCATCAACCCTTCTAACAAACCAACCAAACATTTGAACCAAAACGGCATACATCCATGGAAACATTAAGAGAATATATCGCTTTGAAGAAAATACAATAGACTTGTACTTAAAGGGAGTTGCTATTGCCCAGTATCGGTCCACAGCTATCATTAGTAGTCCCATCTCAGACGCGGTTAGAGACGTCCAGAACGGGAAATTCGTACCGTACACTCGACAGACAATCTCCATTATAAAGCTCTGATCATAAAAGATATCTGGTCGGGGAATCATAAATACGGATGATATCAAATCAGAAATCGCTAAGTTGCACACTAACTGATACGTCATCTTCGAGCGAAGAGCCTTCGTACTGATGATAACAACAATGACAATTGCATTTCCAATTAAACCGGTTAAACCGAACAAAAGTAATATACAATTGAATGGGTCTGTAAAATCCACTGGTTGAGGAATAAATTCAGTGCAGCTAGCTGTAAAGTTCCACATTGCTTCATCGGTGAAATTCGCCATGGTTATACTTATCTATGTAGGCCTAGCGATTACAAAACATGAATTCTTCAAATTTAATATGTCGCTAATCAATAATAGTCATACTATAAGATCAAAGACAACAATTTCAAAGAGAAGCAAAAAACATTTAATGAAAATTAACGCTTGATTATGATTGAAAGATCTAGCCCTAATTATTCTAGTTTACACTAATCAATATTCGATACGTTTTAAACTAATTCACCAAAACATGAAAACTTTCTATGTTTTGTCAATCATTGGTCATTTAACAATTTCTTGTATTCATGACAATGAAGACAATTGTTCAAATAATATTGGAATCTTTATCTACAGTGTAGATCAAGGTATTTTTATACTAGGACTAATCAAGGTTTTTGTTTAAATAAATAAAGTAGATATGTTTCTATACAATATTCTGAAACGGCGTCTTCATAATAAAAATAGTTTCCATCATAAACCATCAAATTCAACACAAGTACGAGTCTGGTATACCGGACTCGTACTTATGTTGGTACATTATACAGGCCGGTGCATACTGAACACGCAAAGCGAGACGCTGCGCGCCGCGCCAAGTGTAACATTTAACTGTAATTAAGTCGGATGTGACGTGTGTAGAAATCAGTCGATTTTCAACTTCGATTGTTTAATGAGTCGTGAATTTGCTTGAATTTGGCAATTTGACGCTGGCACGTTTCGCTTTGCGTGTAGATGATTAATGGGAACCGGCCTTTAGGCCTAAATACATATCAGAGAAGGGTTAGATTTACTCTTCTCTGATAAATATACAAGTACTGTAAATCTGCTGAGAAAAACAATTCTATTCTATGAATAGGCCTATTTTAAATAATACATTTAGTTAAATATTTCCTCAACCATTTCGTTTATGACAAGGTGTTGTAACTCTTAATAAAGCTGTAATTATTCTATTTATTATAAAATAATTATACGATAAACATGTTTAAAATGTTTAAATACAGATTATCTATTATGATTATTATACAAGAAACTACAAATAGAATTGGATTTTCCCTAACAATATTGTTAGATTTAACTAACACTACATTCTTTAATTACCAAAAATAGAATTATCAAAAATAGAATATCAATGCAGTTAGGCCTATATACATTAAAACGATTATCATATAATGCCACGTAAAAAAAAGTTGTTGGTCCTCGTCCTTCTTTCTTTTAAAATTGTAGACCATTGAAGGTACAAAATGAGGTAATGATTTTATGCCCGGATGTTCCTTGGTGATGACGTATTTCATTCAATTTACTACAACAGAATCTTAGAAACAAAATCGTCACGATAGGCCTACTATTCGGCGTACGCAGGTAAACAATTTACAACTTTTTTTACATGGCCTAATACATATTGTCTAATTATCACTTATTATAATAAAAGAAATTAAAATTGAAACTTTGGTTCGCTATTTGTTTATCATCCATTGGATTCTTTCATAATTTGTCGCTAAACAAATTCATTCAGTATAATTCAAGTTGACATTCTTTACCCACCACATTGAAACAAAATAGAATCAGAGAAGAGTGAAATTCACTGATTGAATCCAATACAACACACTGTTGTAATTATATCATTCAGATTATTAATGTTATTCACCATAAAGAATATATTACGTTTTGTTTTTAATCTAAGTACTTCAAATTATTCATTCTATAAATAACTTGATATGTCTCTAACTATATATACTTTGGTATTTCATTGTTAAAGATGCATTGTCCTCCAAAATCATCATATTGATAAAATCATACTTTTAATAGCTCAATTTGCAGTTTTAATGAAGTTATTCACTTCCATAGAAAACAAACCCAACAAAAACAATTACTTTAGTTATAAAATGTCAAAAGAAACGGTTAATTTTAACCAAAAACAATTATTGTTTGACAGACAATGTAAGTATTTTTTGCTTTAAATTCCATTTTTTTCTTCAAGTAAATAATTTGTTTTCGATCGAGTTTTTGGTCAAAGTGATGTGACATTATTTATATATTGTGAAAATATTTTTTTAGTGGGACAATATCTTTAATTAATTATGTAATATTAATCTAAGTTTATTCTATTTTTCCCTACAAAATCAACTGCTTCTACTAGTTAATCATTGCTCTCAGCCTCAGCGGCACGGCACTTTTTTTGCGGCAGTCTCCTATATGTCAATTGCTATCTCATCTTCATAAAGAGCAATAACAAGTAGAATGCCTGTACCAACTAAAAAGCCAATGTTTTGTAACAGGAACACCCACCACTTGCCCGACTGTACACCAGGATTCATCAGTTCTGGCATCTAATATAACAAAATATTAATTCATGGTTAAATAAGTCATTAAGCCCTTCATGGTGATTGGAAAATCACATGATATTGAAGATGGTCAATATAAGTTGTAGGCTACTTATATAGTAAAGTGAACGATTTTGAGCCAATCTGTTCATATTTAAGTCTCACTGCCAATAGATAAATTAGGCCTAATATGCTCTGGTTCGTATAGAAGGAAGAAGAATAGCCTGCACTTACCATGTCACCCAACGCCACGTATAGAAACATGCCTGCAACCACGGCAAAGATCCACTGGCGAGTTTCAGCGTTCTCTCCAATCGGTAAACCAACACACACGCCGGCCAGCGCAGCCAAGGCACTCAGGAAATTGAGTATCAAAGCCTCTTTGAATTTCAAACCGGAATTTAACAGAACAGCAAAGTCGCCTATTAACAGAAAACAATGTTGTTCTTTTTGTTAAATGTTGAATCCGTTGAAAATAAATACAGTAGAGCCATAGTTACATTGTTAATACCGGACCTGGCATTATCTAAAGGAATCATTTCATTTCGTTGAAGCATAAACGGATGATCTACTTGAGTAATACTAGTTCAATTCAATTTCTTACCAAACTCATGAGGTAACTCGTGACAAAGAACAGCGACACTTGTCGACACACCAGCGCCAATAGACAGAGCAAATGCTGCACCGATTGCTAAACCATCAGCAAAGTTATGAACACTGTCGCCAATAAGAATCATAACGGCTACAGAGGAAACTCCTAAAGAGAAAATATTTTAATATATTAGGAATACCAACAACAAAACAAAACTCTTTACACTATAAAGGTAATAACAACAAGAATATGACAAGAAAACAGGAACCGTTTTGTTGACTTAAGCTCTGTCTACACTTTCGAACTTTATGTGATGTGCCAATACGATGGACACGATGATGTCATATCACTACTATATTTGAGCATATCACTACCATATTTGAGCATATCACTACCATATTTGGGCACATCACATTTTTTGTCAAACTAGTTTGATAGTGTAGACAGAGCTTCATGGTGATTGATGAAAACTTACTCTTGCATAAACTGTCTTGTTCTTTGTTAGAAATTACCGGCAACTCGTCTTCATTCTGTAAAAATATATTTAAACAAAACAAATTAAAGTTCGGATCTAGAATAGAACTGTATCTCTGACAAAATCAATTTAGGCCTATCCATCTCTCGTGTGTAGGCCTATAATAAGTATTTAATGTTTGTGACAAGAAATATATTCTTATATTTGTTATACTGAGTGACCTCTTCCGTCGAAGACTGTTCTACCAGAGGGCACAACGTAGGAATACTGGATGATCAGTAAGACGGTGTGAACTAGCCCTCTCTTCTGAAAAGATGTACTAGGAGTATTTAACTGCATTTTGTGTACAGTGGACCTATGGTTACAGAAGACGTGTTCTACCACCAGAACCATGGAGCGAGTGAGGCTCGAACAATTGCCTATATTACGGTCCCACCCCAGGTTCCAATGTCTTAACCGCTCGGCCACTCCCTCAAATGGGACAGCGACAGAATTATCCGTCGAATGAATATACTACTAGATTATTGAATAAGGAAGACCGCTCTAAAGTAAATAACATGTCAAACCTTAGGCCCTATTTTACTGACGTTGTTGCTATTCTTCAAGGGAAATTCTCCGTGGTGGTGGTGATGATGCGCACTTTCTCGTCTTTCCATCTTGGAAGAAGATAAATGTTAAATGTATAAACGTTACGAAATATATTATAATATAGGTTTTATGCCATTTATATATTGGGAGTAAACTCAAATTTATTTGAACACTTTTAAATCAGTGGCACACATTCTTAAAAGACGGTGGGTTCTAATTCACTGGAAATCATGTCAAAGGCCACATCATCCTCGTACATTCGTATTTTCGTTAGATAGTACCCTTTTTCAAATTTATAAATACAAATACTTTAGGTGTTGTTTTCTGTTTCTCGAAAATGTCAAGACATTTTAAAGCAGTTTGCCTGTTCATCAAATGCATCACAATAGTTATTTTAGCTCGAAAATTCAGTGGAATAACTAACAAATACAACTTACCACCACCATTCCCATTATTCGTTCAAAAATAAAGAATGCATAGATAGCCCCCATAGTAACAAGTCCCTTCCAGACGTACTCCAGCTCCTCACTCAGAGGCCCGTGGTCACCTTCATCTTCATGATCGTCATGAGCGTCTGCACCATGTGCGTGCAAACCAAACGCCTACATGAACATATTAAAAAAAACGGCGTAGAGGGTAATCTACTCTAGGTCCATTTCGAGTAAATTTTGGTCAAAAGTATTTGGCACACATGGCGTTTCATACGTATACTATTTTAGATTCTAGTTTACAGACAAAAATCGAAACGCCGAGTGGTGGACATCAATTTGAAAAAGACTATCACATTTCATAAAACAGAGCTTAGGATAATTCTGAGAGTTAAATTTACTGGATCACAGTATGCACGAGGTGACGCGTATATTAATTAACATAATTAATTAATGTATACTAGAAATCTCTCTTGTATTTCGTTAATATAATATCGTTTGGTTCAGTTCAGATAATCAAACAAAACAACTTACTTGTGGAAGAAGATGTAAAATTGCATCACCAGAAAGTGTCGCCATTGCAAGTGCTATTAGAAACTGGATAACGTATACATAGGAAGTTCTGCCAATGCACGGGAAAATGAAGACGCCGATTAAAGATGCTAAGCTGATAATGATCACAGATGATATAGCAATAGCCCATACTAAAATAATACAAAAAATAATATGGCGTTTTTTTTTTTCAATCTATACAAAACTTAATCAATTCAGGCGTCTTGCAGTGGATTATATTTTTTTTAAAAATTATGTCCAATAAAAGAATTATAAATGATGATATCTGTAAATTTTAACGTGGATAATGTTACAAACGTCAGATATTCGTTTTTCTTAAACTTTGTTTGACTTATAACAGCCGAGATGACATGCGTAAAGCCCTCAACACTTACAAAAAGGGAACGATAGAAACACGAAAAACGAGAAAAAAAGATTATAAAAATACATATTCCATTAATTAATCAGCCACTATACCATCAATAAATAGAGCTTAATTAAACGGAGTGTTTTGAAATATTATTATTTAAAATGAAATATTCGTCGAAGGGTGTTGAACATTTTGTGAGAGAATTTATATACTTATTTATGTACTTTGTTATATCCTGTACAATACAATCAATGAAGGTCATTTTGTGGTACACCACATAGACATTGCAGAAGGCCGAAACGTCGACAGGTTCTCAACTTTTTTTTATATGAATCATGGTGTACCGCAGACTTTACTGTCTCTTCTCGATGAATGCAAACAACAATCAAATCATTATTGTTCCATTTTCTATGTACCTATTTTTTCTCTATTAATATTGATATATTTGTAGGCCTATTGCTATTGTATCGAATTTCTAATAAATAAATAAATAATCAAATCATATTTCAACGACAGTAAATCGTACTTTTTCCTTTGTCCTCCTCCGGTTCTTCTGTTGGGTGTTCTTCATGGACTTCTTTACAGGACTTTGACAAAACTTGTTGTAGGAGCGCCGGGCATATTCGTTGCAGATCGTCTCTGTGTAGTCCAGTCTCGTGATCAATCCCAAATATGTCCAACAAATTCTCTCCACTGTAACACTACAATATACGGTAATCTCAGTTAAATCCGGATAGATTTAATTTAAATGAAAATGCACAGTGAGTTAAACCTTAACACCCAGCTGACAATACCAAGTGCACGACAAGAATTTGCACCTTATTAATAGTAGGCCTAGTGGGTTGTAAAAAAAAATTCAAATATGAAAAATATATGTGTTTTGATTAGTTTGGCCAACTCTGACGTAATTAATGATGATAAATAATGACTTAAGAAAAATGTTGTTCTCAGGTGGTGGTCGTCATGATAGCCCAGTGTTCACCGCCACCGAGCTTATGTTGTTGGCGGCCGTAAGATACTTATACATTTTACACTTACATAGTGATGTTCATCCTCGTCATGATCGCCATGATCATGATCGTCGTCATCATGATCATGATCGTCGTCATCCGTTTCTCTCCTCTTTCGGTGATTATGTCCATCCTAATAAAATAATTAATAGTTTCGTTTCAAGTTGAACACAGACATTTGTGCATTTAAAAATACTTAAATCTATAAAATGTTAATGATGCAATCACCAGACGTACATACTTAATAGAATTATTCAGTGTATAAATCGTGATTTTTAAAACATTACTTTCTATTCACACATTTGTATGAAAATAATAACAATTTAATTTTAGAGGGAAATATTTCATTATGTCCAATAAAAGAATTATAAATGGTGAGATCTGTACATTTTAACGTGGTGGATAATGTTGCAAACGTCAGATATCGTTGGTACAATCCATGGATATTTAGTTGCAATTCATCAAGTAGATACCAGTGGGCATTTGTTTGCTATGCCGATAAATATAAATAAAACGACCAGTCAAACTATGTTGTACACGAGATTAGTAGATAACATGGTTATTAACAGAATGAGTAAGGTACGAGGGTCAGGGCGTTATTGACTGTGAACAATTCCAGGTGGTACTTGGCAAATATATGATTGGTTAATTACCTACTTGGTTTACTTGACCTGGTCACACCAAAATGAATATTCATAATTTAAGAATACCATTTACATGTATGTGGTAATGTAGATTATTAATATTACCAATTCAAGTAATATTGAAAGGCATTGGGGCATTTTTAAAAAGTTGTTTACATAATATTTAGAATATATTTAGATTATAATTTAACCTAACTATGCTTACATCTTCCCCAGCACCTTCATCTCCATGGTCTTCTGTTATTTCACCAATTTCAAGAGCTTCCAACATTAATTCAAATCCTAGTAATAAAATAATTTTAAATATTGAAATTCTTTCGTTTGTTTGACAATTTCTTTGTTAAATCTTTGATTTCAATGTACATTAAGCTCTATCTACACTATCAAATACTTTGATCAAAAAAGTGTGATTGCTCAGATATGGTAGTGATATGACGTCATGTGCATATATGAGCACATCACATTTTTTGGTTTGATAGTGTAGACAGAGCTTTGCTAAATATAATATACCTTCTTCTGTAATGACATCATCATCATCTGCGTACTCTTCGAATAGTTCGTCAGTGAATGATTCCGGATCAACAGCCGTCGGTTCTCCAATACAATAGCCCCTGAAGAGGTTGTAAATGACAAGAGCTGATAGTTCCTGTACTTTAGAGGTTTTTGCGCCAACCGTGTGGTTTGCAACTAAATCATCAAACACATCCTCAGCCGTAAAACACTGATTAAAACAAATTTAAATTTTTAAAGAAAACTATACCAATCACATTAACAGGTTAAAGTTATGCACTAATTTGAAATTAAATGAAATAAATTAAAATAAACCACACAATAAATTGTTTAAATAACACATCTATCGCACCATGGACATTGTATGAACAATCTGTTTCTATTAAGAAACTAATTCCTACATCTTTAGAATTAGGTTGGTCTACATACAGCAACATTGATTTCATGGTGTGACGATTAAAAAGTTGTCCAAAATGAACGGATTTCACAGCGAAAGCCAAAAGACCATTTTATGATTCGTATGGCGTGCAAGAGAATGGTTGAATGTGTACTATAACCATTTGTTGTAAAACCGAAGAAGTGTTCTTTCTATATATATTACAATTTTTTTTAGAAATGTAAAATGTGCTCTGGCTTTTAAACAGCATGTCAAATAATGTATTATTCATTTTCTAATTTTTTAAAATTGTCTAAAAGAAGCTGAATACTATACAAATTGCTAAATTTTTATTTATAAATTAAATACTATGGTATATTCACGGATTGATAACTTTAGTTGAAAAGGCGAAACAACAATTCTTGCAAAAATAGTTGACCTAGTCAAACAATGGATCATAAAAATTGATCTCAAAACGCAAAACCTAAACCTACTATAATAGTTTTGTATTTCGCTAATCAACCAGAGGTTTTACAATTTAGGTTTTACCAAACGAACTCCAGTATTCAATACATCATAGTTCGCTGAACTAGTTCATGGACTAAGTTAGTCAAAGACTAGTTTTAAATAAAATAAATATTTTGGCACACATGGCGTTTCATATGTATACTACTTGAGCTAGACAAAATCTAAACGCCTTGCGTAGTAACTGCTTCTGAATGCTCTGGGAATATAGCTGGCTAAAGCCGCGACGCGCAAAAGATAGTGTAACTACAACCTTTAGGGAAAGTCTATCTGTAGTTCCAGACCAACTCGATCTATGGGGTTACTGAGAGTATGACACAGCAGCCCTGGTCTAAATTAAAATTTACGTTAGTAAAAAAAAGTTTTAACAGTTTTTATTTATTCTCCAGTCTACACCTAAATAAATTATAGCACTACACTGATACTGTTGTTGTAGGTATTGTGATAAATATAAAGTTAAAATAAAAAGGTCCCGATCTATGACGCAACAACGTTGTATTACGCGAAACGCAAGTAACTTGTCTAACACAAGCGGGAGTTATGTTACTATGATTTGACAATCTACTTGCGTTGCTTAGTAGAGTGAAATCAGCATTGCTGACTCCTATGGTAGCCCCTGCATCTAGTATCTGCTTCAGACGTATTGGCTTATGCCTTTCCTCTGGTCAAGGTGGGCACTGGAAGAGAGAAGCCCTTGATCAATGTTAGGACCGATCAAGGTGCTTTAAACAGTCCTGGCTTTGTTTGTATCAAACCTGTTAGTGGCAGTAATTATCGCTGTTGGTTTCGATTGAATAAAATAAAAATAAAAATACCTTGTAATAAATATCAGCGTTATAAATTCGTGATACATCTTGCACAATCGACTCAAAATCATCCTCAGCAAGCTTGTCCACATTTTGGTTGCCACCAGTGAGTGTTACGTAATGTTGGTCATACGTGTTGCTTGTCAGACAAGCGGCATAATGCGTTGAAAGTATGCTCAAGATAACAAGAGATACCTTCTCATACTCGTCCTCGTCCAAGCCGTAGGCTACATCTGCACCAACAACATTGAACAAGTCAACGGGATCTAAGCACTAAATACAAACATTAATACAAATTGTTTAATTTGGGAGGAAATAAACAAGATATATTGAACAAGTCAACGGGATCTAAGCACTAAATACAAATATAATAGAAATCGTTTAATTTTGGAGGAAATAAATAAGATATATTGAACAAGTCAACGGGATCTAAGCAGTAAATACAAATATAATAGAAATCGTTTAATTTTGGAAGAAATAAATAAGATATATTGAACAAGTCAACGGGATCTAAGCAGTAAATACAAACATTAATAGAAAGTTTAATTTTGGAGAAAATAAATAAGATATAGGCCTACAAGTTTTGAATTAGGATGACATTAAAATCCCATAGCCCATAACAGTATAGTAATATTAATAATATTTAAATAGAGCAAAATAAAGAGTAACATATTATTATTATACCACTAATAGGCCTAATGAACATATTACAAAAATAGATGCAAGAAAAGTGACGCCGCAGCAAGCAAGCTTTAACGCCCCTCTCATAATAGTGAAAAAAGACTAAAACACACAATTTTAAGATGTTATTAAAATAAATCATTGATAAAACTACAATAGTTAAATTAAATGTGATAACCATTATACAATTTTAAAATAAACATCTATTTACATTGTTCTTGTATTCAATAATATATAAACTTCTCTTTTGAAATTATATAAATCTAATTTCGTTACTGATATTATTTAATATTCGTTGTTTCCCGAGACAGTTATAGTAATTCAATTCAATTAAACTTTATTATTCCACACAAGAAAATTCATTTCTTCGTGGTAGACAAATATCAATACAACATGTTTAAATGTATACACAAGAAATTACAAATAGAACAACAAATTATCATCTAAAACACCATTATAACAATCTAAAATATGTTAAAATACATAAAAAGAATTTAAATATTGCACAACATAAAATTCCATCTTAGCGTTCAGAAGTCTAAAAATGTTTTAAAAATACACAAGAAATACAAATTTGCACAGCATTATCTTAATCTCAGAGCGCCATTGTAAACAGCGCTCAATATTTGTCTTTCTCATGATCAGTAATAACAGCTTCGAGTTATAAATAAAATGTATTAAAAAGACATATATTAATAAAATACATTGAAATGTTCAACAAAATGCCTATATTATTGTTTACGAAAATTTTAATATGAATTGTTTTTTGTATTATGTATAATCTCAAAATGCAAAATGCAGACAAAATCTTCTATTATAACTTATAGGTTTATTTGTACAGTCACGCATACCGCAACAACCACATACTCAATCGTAAATAAAGCATTGGATTGTGTTTTTTATTTCAGTGTTCCAAAAACAAATAGTACTATTTAGAGTTGATCTCTCCTCAGGGAGACTTTATTTATGTAGGGCAGCATATTATGAGCAAAATAAAATGTTAATTTCTTAATGGATGGCTATTTCCTGTACAATGACATTTACTAGTGACTTAATCGTTAGATTTCTAAAATAAAGAAAAAAAGATTAATTTTAACATAAAACGCTTTCTTAAGAGATTTTGTAAAAAGAAAATTACATAATTCAATAATTAAATCAATTCTACCAGCATAGTTTACTGACAGAACACTTAAAAAACATAATTTGAAATCCTTTTACAAGTATGTTGCAAATGTAAATATGCATTTCATGTTCTTGTTTGCTTGGCCATTGGTTTTAAACAATATATTTAATAATATGTACCGTATGGTACAGTAAGCCTACATTCGAATGGTTAAACATTATGGTTAAAAAAAAGAAATTAGGCCTATTAGGAATGAAATAAATGACAGCAAAAGTAAGGATAGAACATGGAATTAAAGAAGGAGGACTTTTGACAATTGTGATAGAAGAAAGATATGATGGTAAAACAAGAAGAGAAAAGTAAGTGATAATTATGCTAGATAGATTTAAAAATAAAATATTAGGAGAAGAAGAAGAAGAAGACTGTCATGACCTTCTTTATGGCTGGTAGACAAGGTAGCCTAATCAACATGAAAAATCACGGACAACATGCTTCTCTATACATTAGTGAGGTTACCTACTAAACGTTGAGTCTATACGTAGTACAGGAGTATTAAGTATTATAGACAGATTACTGTCACGACTTCTAGCTCATGACACATAAAAGCTATTGACATAGGGCCGGGCTTACTGTAGCGGATCTTCTTTTATACCTAAAAATAATAAAGCCTGTTTTACAAAATATGAAAGACCATGGAATCGTTATCTAACAAAAGAAACTGCACTGACAACAAATTAACTTTGAATGAATAACTTTGAAACGAAGACACATGTAAGATCGTGTGTTCGAAAATCAACAAATAATTTTTAAAAAACACGCCATGGAAACATAATGCGAAGACTTTAATAATAAAAATACAAAGCGTACATATACACAGAAATTATCAGACATCTTGGGAAATAAGAAAATGACAAAGATCCAGTGTTCAGGGCACATCCACTTAACCCGGCCTACGAAATACAATATCTATATTGTTCGAACACAATAACCAGGGCGTCTGAGTCACAAACATTGTGTCTGTGGTATAAATAGTAGCAGGGAAATTTCACTCTTCCCTGACGGTACTGGTAAAATAGTACAAATAATTTTGTTTGCATGAAACACCAAAGCAATTATAGACCTAATTACTAACACTCCATCGAAACACCAAGTCTGTAAACAGCTACATTTAATACTATTCAACGTTTGCTTTGTTGTTCTTCAATTCCGTGTTTGAATTTTAAGTACGTCATAACTAAATTTACACGATTATTCCATATTACACTAACGATAGTCCTCTATTCAGATTTAATTCAAGACAAATAATTTTAATGATTTAAACAAATTTACTATTAAGCTATTTCTATTAATTTATTAATAAGTATTAAAGTTCTGGAAAGAACCCGTAATATGAATGGTAGAGAGTGGTAACGACAATGACATCAGCTTTATTGGACCGGATGTGCAGGTAGTTTGATCGCCCCAACATCCCAAAGCAACGAGCCAAAGTGGCAATTTTAAACAGTCATTACACAATCTACATATTAAAATTATATTCAAACTTATATATTAGACTTAGAGAGCTGTAAAATTATCATTCATTTTACTTTTATTTCGGTTAGTTACAAATAATACTAATTATTATAATACTAATTATTTTCTTTCTTACCTCATTGCAAGAACTTTCAGTCATGCCATTTTGCTTTGAACAATTCGTACGTTTTAGAATATTTTCCACTAACAAAGACACACCAGCTGTCGTGATATTTTCAGAGTGCTCTTCATTTTGTAACTCTAATTCTTTAATATAATCTTTGGACAAGTCAAATGCGTCGTGATGGTCTTCTTCTGTGTGTATTTCATGTTCAGATCGAATCACTGATAGTATCTGCGCAATGCACACGAGACGAAAAAAAAGTTTGGTTGCCATTTTGAAGTTCAGTTTCGTACTGTGTGCAACACACTCTGATAAGGTTCAGTCATGCAGATTTTATCTCGTATTTGCATAAGAAGCAGACAAAAGCAGATTGCCGAACGTTCCAGAAATGTTATCCTTAATACAACCGTCACAAATACGTAAGCAGCCAATCATTAACAACGTTGTTATGTGAACAATCTGCAAGAGTTTGTCTAATTATACAACTCCCTCAAGAGTTGTCCTTGAAGTATTATAGGCCTATTGTAAAAAAAATTAGCGGGACAAAACATGCAGACAGCCCAACCAGATCAATCGTTGGATCGGGATCATGGCCACTCTTACACACACAAATCGTGGATAGATATTGAATTAGTAATATAGGACTACATTACCGTCCTGAATAAACTCATGATTTGTTCATTTTGTTAAAAAAGGACGTGATTTCAATTCCACGTTTATAGTTGTCGTATAATTTTTGCCCGTAATAAAATAATATAAGCATTATCAACAATAAATAAGTGCCTATAAGACTTATGAGAATGCACCTGTGCTCTATCAGGCCTTTTGTATAATGCTTCCAATGCATCCGTTTTAACTAGATGTATTTTCATACATCATATAATGTACAGTATTTTTATATGTAACTAGTAGGCCCTATTTTGTGTATTTTTAAAAAATAAGGCCAAATCATATTATTCAGTCACATTGAAACCTTCAAACAAAATAAGGCCAGATTAATTATAAATCCAGGATATTATTATTTATCATCGTCATCACCATTGTCATTATTAATATTAATCTTCATAATACATCTCTATACGTGTTCCGTTGATTTATGAAAATTAATTTTAACTAAGTAATCCCTATGTGGTGTGCAGTGAAGGAATTTGTCTGTGGTTTGTCGGTCACATGTTCTTTGTTACCAGCTTTTGACAATTAATGTGATTGAATAATAGTATTTGAGACATGTACTTAACTGTTGTTATGCATCACAAAGTGTATTATTAGGTTGAGTGATCAGTGTCCTCTTTACAACCCTTGCAATCATGCTTTTATCAAAATCAGACTTATCACAGGTTTTTTACTGTTCTATTATGTATACAGCTCTAGGGTGGTGCATGCGCAGAGTGGCGGAGTGTGAAATAATTTTGAATTGTTCAGTCCGATGCTATGATTTGGGTCATATGTTCTTGTTATTAACTTTGGTAATTAATGTGAATGAATAATATGATTTGAGACATAATAATTACCTTTTGTCATGCATCATGTAGAGAAGGAATTAAAGTTTAAATTAGGTTCAGATCGACACCAGTGCCCTTTCTACAACCTTTGTAACGAACCTTGAATCCATATCAGAATCCTATTCATTTTCTGCTGTTTTTCAAAGACATCAGTGCAATCAGTCAAGGAAAAATATATAAAAATGTGTATGTTTATTAATTATTTATTAAATATATATATTTTCCTCCTGAAAAAAAAAACATTTGTCATATAGGACTATACAATTTTAATATCACATAATAGCTATACTAAAGTTACACAAAATAAAAACATATCACTTGGAATTTAATAATAATATATACATGATTAATTATTATACAGAATTTAATGTATACAATAATATTCACTAGATAATTAATTGTTAAATATAAAAAGAATCAATTGAAAAATGTTTAAAATATTTACTGTATCAAATGCTGCCAAAACATCTACTAAGATCTATGTTAATATCTACCCCGACCCCCCTCCCCCACCCAATTAAATAAATCCAGGTCAGCATTTGAACTTTGACACACAAAAAGTAAACAAAATCATCACGATGGCGGTCGCCGTAGACAAATTTGACTTGTTGTTTGACGAAATTGTCCGACAATTTACGTCATTCAGTGAAGCATTTGCAATTGTAGGAGCAATTTACACCACACATAAGACATTTAATATTATACATGGATGTTACAGGGCAATCTATGTGTATGGTGCACCTAGATTAAGGGGAAGACCTAACCTTGTAAGCCGGTATGGTCGGTGGGCACGTGAGTACTCCATCCAGCTAGGCTAGTGCCATGTCCGCTGCTCTCTCTTCGCTTAAATGGCATGCAGAAATAATAGGAAGGACGGATATCCGGAAGGACTAGGCCTAGGTCCTCTAGAATTAGCCTACCGTAATATTATAATATAGCCCAAGGTGCCAAGTGTAGCCTAGAAATACTAAAGCGTCGGAGCTGGAAATTCTGGAAACATTTTTCAGAATATTATGTATTATTTTATTACAATACAATTTAATAAATTAATTTACAGACAGGTATAGATAGGCTAGTGGTAGTAGAGATATTAGATAGTGAAATATTATATCAGGTGAATCCAGAATGTTGAAATAGGGGAGGAGGTGAATCCAGAATGTTGAAATAGGGGAGGAGGGGAAAGTATGTTTTTGATGGTGCACAACCGATCCCCCCCCCCCCCCCCTTTGTTAGATCCACCTATAAATATGCAGGCCTTATTATTGATGAGGCTGTTTTCAGTTTGTCAATCATGCATGGAAGTCAACCTAGGTTTATGATACAATCTTCCTATCGGTGCATCTAGGGCCTTGCATCTTAATTCTATTGTCTCTCTACAAGGGGACGAGGTGAACCGTGCTAGTAGAAAACTGTAAAAATGCAACTTAATCAATAACATGGTTGTACTAAATGCACAGTTGACCCTGATCACCAACCCACTGCGTTCATTTCCCATTTGCAAAACTTGGTTAATTTAAGTTTAATACTAATAAATTGCAAAGTTTTTAATTCTTTATAGTGGTCACAGGATGTACAGATGGTATAGGGAAATCATATGCACAGGAACTTGCAAGTTATGGGATGAATATTATTTTAATTAGCAGATCAAGTGATAAACTACTTAAATGTTCCGAAGATTTAGGTAAGACCACTTATGCAATCTAACAACACTGAGCTCACCTTGTCAAGATAGGAACTCATAACAGTCCTTTGATCTTATGTCTGGCTGCGACAAATACCAACAATTCTGTAGTACTATGTACATATTCTCTGTGGCGCGTGTTGTGGCACCAAGGGGTGTTGAACTGATTGTGTCGCAGCCAGAGATAGACCCTTTGATCTCCAGAGCTCAGCATCCTGTTGTTAGATTGCCTGGGTACTGTAAAACGTTGTGCTTTTATTAAATTACCAGTTTGGCTTCGTTTTGAGCTGCAATGTATCGGTGCACCAAGTACAATATTAATTCTCAGATGGTAGATTATGTGCTACATCACAATTTTTATTCCCTAATTTGATCATAGAGAAATACATGAAGAAATAAGTTATTTCTTTACGGTTTAATTAAAATCATCAACTAGAACTATATACAGTATTTATTTCCATCTTTTATGTGATAACAAATTCAGTAGATCACAGTACTGATTTAAAAATTTGATCACAGATATACATATACATTACACAGCAAAAACTTAAAAATATTCAACAACATGAAATCAATAGAGCATAACAAACATTTATTCATGTTCATTGGTTGATTTCTGCTGCGAAATGCCAACTATGCTACATTTAATACTAAGTGCCGTTGCTGCATGAGCAAATTAGAAAACGATAAATTTTATTTTTAGAAAGGCAATTTGGAATTGAGACGCTCACAGTGACAGCTGATTTCAGTCAGGGACGTGCCATTTATACTATGATTGAACAAGAAATAAAAGACAAAGAAATAGGAATTTTAGGTAAGATTGTTCTTCCTACAAATTCCCCTACAAATAAAGGGGAATTGGTTGGACAAATTATTGTTAGTGCTAAGTTACATTTAAAAAAAACCACAGCATGCATGTTAAAAAAAACCACAGCATACATGCATTATAAAAAACCAGAGCATGCATGCATTAAAAAAACCCACAGCATGCATGCATTAAAAAAAACCAGGGCATACATGCATTTAAAAAAAACTGAGCATGCATGCATTTAGAAAAAAAAAATGAGCATGCAATATTACTATGACAAAAAAAATAGTTTGTCTTGTTTGTTTTTTCCCTAGTGAACAATGTTGGTGTAATGTACTATCCTGAAAATCTGCATGAGATGAATATGGATCGAATTTTCCAATTGATTAACGTTAATGTCACTGCTGCAACTGTTGTAAGTTGGGAAACCGGGTAGAAAAAACCGTTTCATTTGGAAATGTGATTCTGCCTGAAAAACATTATTGCCACTTCAATGGATTGAACTGTATTAACCTGTAATTGATAGTATTTCAGTTTGTTGTAGGTTATTGATGCAATTTATGAGCCCACAGAGCTGTTAAAGACCATATCCGTTCTGTTAAGAGGGAAGTGTCTATCTACACGGTAAACTGTGACAACAGCATGGCCAACTGTGTGTGTAACCCACATCCATATCCCTTCTGTATAAGAAGAAAGTGTCTATCTACACAGTTAACTGTGACAATATAGCATGGCCAACTGTGTGTGTAACCCACATAGCTGTTAAGGTAGCACTGACCATATCCCTTCTGTAGAAGAGGGAAGTGTCTATCTACACAGTTAGCTGTGACAATATAGCATGGCCAACTGTGTGTGTAACCCACATAGCTGTTGAGGTAGCTCTGACCATATCCCTTCTGTATAGGAGGGAAGTGACTATCTACACGTTCAACTGTGACAATAGCATGGTCAACTGTAATTCATTATTTTCTATCAGCATAGTTGACCCTGGCTAGTTTTCTGTGCTAACAGAATAAAAGCACATGCTTGACCTTCGATAAAAATTAAGACATTAGACGCACGGTTGACTGTAGGAATAGGTAACAATGAATTTGATGCATGGTCGACAAAGCCAATTAAGCTTATATTTTCCACCCGGTTGACCGTACAAATAGCCTCATCTACATAGAAGAGAATATGAGGACTGAACACCTGAAAACTGCTAGTTTGAAATGTAAATTCATTTTTTCAGATGAGTCGTATTGTATTGCCCCAAATGGTGGAACGAGGCAGTGGAGCCATTGTGAATTTATCAGCAGCAACGTCCATTAGGCCAAGTCCGCAACTAGCAGTATATACAGCTACTAAGGTAACTTAAACATAACAACAAATTGTATAGGCTGTATTCAATATTATAATACAATTCAATTCAACATTTATTTCAATCAAAATCAGCAAACATTTACAAAAAAAATTAAAAAAACAACAAATTTGGACGAAAGATCACATGAAATCTTTATTTGTTCCACATATAAAAATATACATGGAAAATTGTTTTCCTCGACAGAAATATGGTAAAACAAACAAAGCATTCACAATACATCATACACAACAATAATAAAATGACAGTTTATAAGAAGATTCATAAAAACATACATCAATCTAATATAAAAGTTATATTTAAAATTATATTCCCATTTAAAAACTGTAAAATCTAAGATCTAACATTCATTGAGACTCGCATGCCAAAAAAAAAAAATTACATAAAGTATATAAGCATAAAAACAATTTAACAATTACGCTTAAACTTAAGATTAATTCTTGTTAATAATATTCTCTCTCTGATGAGGATATTCCCACATGTTTAGGTCTAAGACACATCAGATGCTGTCCATAAAACTTAATTTAGATACAGTATCGACTGTGGGAAAATTGTTTTGGTTGACTACAGACATGTACTCTTTCCAGACTTATTTAGATTATTTGGCCCAAGCGTTACAGTATGAGTATGCAGACAAAGGAATAACGGTGCAGAGCCTAATGCCATGCTTTGTGGCCACCAAGACATCACAATATGGTGGTGATGTTCAGAGTCCAGGCTACTTTATACCATCAGCCAGCCTTTATGCCAAAAGTGCTTTGCAAACACTAGGTGTGACTAGCAGAACGACAGGTTATTGGCCTCATCAACTACAGGTAAGCTTTTAATTTTAATAACTTGCGATGATCTTTATTACCTAAGCACAGTAGAACCTCTCCTTTGGGACACCTCAATTCTGGGACACTTAACTCAGAAACGAACGACGGCAAATTATGTTTTACACTACGACCAACCTTTATTTATTGGACATCCCTATTATAGAGACACTTCCCGAAGTGTCCCCTTAATAGGTCTTTTTCTGTATTCCACTTTAGTTTGGGAGATAGAATAAAAAGCACTTCTTTGAATAAAGGTCACTAAAACATTATAAACTGTAACCCCAATTCAGGTCAACCCAAAGTTAGTTGCAACTTGATGGTGGACCAAATTGATTTTAATATTATTTCTTTTCTTGTAGTTTTACATTGTAGAAATGTTACCAAAGAGTGTTTGGCTATGGTGCACCAACATAGTCAACAGTGCAATAAAGAGGAAGATTAAAGCTGGACAACAGAAGAAGAAATGATCTGAAAATAATCAACAACTTCAAGAACCACTCAAAAATGCTTTTTTCTTGGCAAAATTATTTTATTTTGTATTGTAGTATTTGCTTTTTTTGTTAGAACGATAGCGCCTACAGTTTTTAAGTTATCATTCTGTTATTATTTTTCAGTGTAAATAGATATATACTTGCGGAACATTCAATTCAAGAAAATTGGTTCAAAAATTTGCATTCTTTTAACATGAGCTGAAATATCAAAATGGTGCCCTCTATGGCAATATTCTGCCAAGTACTTCACTCAGTTTCTGAGTGCTTCTTGGTGTTATTGTAGAAGAGCTTATGTAATCACTAATCAGGTAGATGCAGCAATAGATCAAATAGCATCAAAATGATTGTAGCGTAAGAAAACCAAAATGTTCTCAACCATACTTTATTACCTTTTTGGAAGCACATAATGTACTGCAAACCTAACTTTACTAGAATTTAATTTCGCATACAAGAGCATTTTTAACAATAATTTAGTTGTTGCAGTGAAGAGTCCGATATAAGCCTTGCACATCTACATTATTAGTGTAGTAGTCCAGTAAAATATCACATTCACCATTGCATAACGTTAGTAGTTAACGAGATTGTCAACGTAGGTTCTAGATGGCCATTTGGCTTAATTTATATTTATATAGTAGCACACAGTGCTATACTCCTGTTTTAGGGAATCTAAATGGCCCTCCAATCCTGGAGGCCTCTGGCATTTTTAGCCTTTTTCAACATATTTTAATGCCAGTTTGTTACTCTTGACACTGCTCAGGAGCCTGTAAGCTACTGTAGTTTACATTTTTGGCAGATATTTATTCAATGATATTTTGTTTTTGCAGTAGTATTTTAAAAGAATTATGTTTGTCTATTAAGTTTTTTAGGTATACATTAAATGTATTCTACTATTAATGTATCATATTCATGATTTTTTTTCAAAATTTATTTGTCCTTTTCTATTATCTTTTAATAATTTATTTTCTTTACATTTCCCTAATCCTTACGACACAAAATCTGCAACTTCACATCAAAAGAGAATTCTTAAAAGTTGTAACGATTCAATTACTGTATCCTTTGAAAAACTTTTGGTACAGGTTGACTTTTAATCATGAGCACATCATTTACAACCATTACTCATTGGTTTTGCGGTCGTTCAAGCGCATTCACAGACCATTATAAGCTAGATTAAGCATGAATGAAATATATATAAATATATATTTCCTCCATGGATTAAGTTATCATATTAATGAGAGTGAGTGGCCGAGCGGTTAAGACAGTAGAATCATAATCCATAGCCATAACATTGGAGGTTCGAGGCTCACTTCCTCCATGGTTCTTGCAGTAGAACAAGACTTGGATAATGACTATAAACCATAGATCTAGTGTACACATATTATTACTTGTGTCACTTTAAAGAACCTACTACATCTTTCGACACAAGTAGGGGGTTTCCCTGGTGTACTAGTTCACACACTGAGCCACTGTCGTGGACAGACGTAATGGTGGCGTAGTTGGCTGCCGGTGACACGATGTGACTCTTGGAGGAGAAGACAGTTGTTGAAAAGGTGTAATATCCAAGTCCACATCGCTCTGATCTTCACGAAATAGCACTATATAAATGTCAAATTATATATTATTTAAATTAATTGACAGACAAATTTGACTATTACCATGTTTTATTGGTGTTTTTTATTGAATTATCAGTACATTGATATTTATGAAATGCATTGGGTGTACAAAAAGAAAAAATAAATTATGCAAATCAACCGATGAAACAATAAATTATGCAAATCAATAGACAAAATGTATGCAAATCACATGGTTACGAGTTTCCATTGAAAACTCTACAATCTGTGATATTTGCAGTGGATGTTGACAAGTGTGACAAAACCAAAGATTTCAACACCATGAAAGTGATCCTTACCAGCACTACTGAAGTTAAATCCATTCATAAAAATGTGCATAGGAATTTGAATACCCATTGAAACCGTGTATATTTTATGCCATAAATTTTATTTTGTTTTACCTTTAAGTATAACTTTTATTTAAAAAAAAACAAAAATATTATATTGAGTTCATTTTTTTCAATAAGCTCATCAACATTGTGAATGAATTATAATGAAAATTACTACTATGAATCAAATTTGACGACATGATTTCTCTATCTTATATATATATATATATATATATATTATAACATTTCATAGAAATCACTTTATTATTTTATTAAAGGTGGTTACACATCAGCAGTGAATATTAATTTGTTTTGGCTTGTTTCTTCAATGCTCTGGCACGAGTACTTTTAAGAATGCCCATGGTGTTCTTGGTCACCATGCTTTCAGGTAAACACTCTAGAACGTATTTCTGTAGAAGGAAAGAAACAAAAAAAGGTAAAAATCTAAATCTAGGTATAAGATGAGATCCTTCTGGATCCAATGCCCTGGATCTACAATTATATGGATCTAGCATTATTTGGACCTATAATTATCTGGATCTACTGTTATATGGATCTACTGTTATCTGGATCTACCATTATCTGGATCTACCATTATCTGGATCTACCATTATCTGGATCTACCATTATCTGGATCTACCACCGATTTCCAATTAAAAAATGTTCCAAAGGCTTTCCTTAATGGGTGAGAACACTGGTCTTAAATTAGGTGTTATTTTATTTGCTATGTTTAATAATTACCTGCAGAGCATGGGAAGTACATCCCATTGTCAAACTCTCCACACCAACTGTTCCCAATGCACTGCTTACATATGTGTCTGGGCTTGGAATTGTCCAAGACTTTTTCTTTATCTTGCTAAGTTTTGTTGTCACGAAGTAAGGTGCAACACACTTTAAAAAGATTTTTAAAAAAAATTGGAAACATCTTTTTATTTATTTAAATAAATTCAAAATTACAACCAACAACAAACACATCCTAAAAAAGCTACTTTTTATTCCATTCTAAATGATCACATGATCCCAATTCATAAATGAATTATCAGCACAAAACACACTTTATATGATCATATGCAAATGAAACAGAAGAACTTGAATATGTTATCAGTAATCCGATCCACTCAAGCATTATGACTGACTATGGGTTATCAAAAATATCTTTGAAGCTATTGTCTTTTGGAAATAAACGAAAATAAACCAAATCGCATGGGCACATTACACTTTTCTTGTCAAACTAGTTTGATAGTGTAGACAGAGCTTTACAATAGGATTATGAGCTCCGGAGATCAAAGGGTTTATCTGTGGCTGCGACATGATCCCCTTAACAACACTGTGCCACAGAGAATGTACATAGTACAATACTGTTGATGTTTTGTTGCAGCCATACATAAGATCAAAGGACTGTTACAAGTGTCCTGTTGTTAGATTGCCTTGATTAGTTTGTGGGATCATATTCCAACATAATTTATATCAACTTACTTGAACTACAATGCCTTTGTCTTGATACTCATAATGGAGGCATTGTGATAGAAAGTTTACATATGCCTATGAATAAAAACAAAATACTTTAATATAAAAACTGGCATCTTTCTGTTAACCCTTTCACTGCGGAGCGTTATTCCCACCTCTGTGCATAATATATATTTAAGAAAAACATATGATATTTTAATTAATTGCAAAAAAATACTAATTGAGATAATTGTGTAATTATTTTTGTGGTGTGTGATGGGCAAAGGGTTAGTCTACAGTTAGGTATTAAAAAAAAAGTAATTTGCATATTGATGACGTCATGTGACGTCATTACAGGTATTTTGGATTTCGTTTTTTTTATCAAATCAATGATAAAAACTATATTTTCTATAAGAAATTCTTATGGAATACGTTTTTCCAACTGGATATTGATGAAGATACGTATAAAAAATAAAAATATAAAAAAAAATTTAATTATTTTTATTGTTTTATAAAAATTATGCACAAATCAAAGTTTTGGGTCAAAATCGTGAAAATAATGACATTTTCGAAAAATTCCCTATAGTACAAAAACTAACTATTTTTTCAGAATTTTTTTTTTTTGCGTGTTGTGATAAACACCATGTTGCCCTATTGGAGCTGGTAAATTTGTGTTACTTTCAAAATGGCCGCCATTACGCTACTCAACACAACTTTCCAAGATAGAAATACTATTATATACTATACTATATATAATATAACTATAGAGGGCGCATTATTTTCAAGACGATAATACAACTATAGAGGGCCGTTTTTTTTTGCTGGAAAATTTTTTTAATGACTTCCAAAAATATTCAAGTTCATCAAAAAAATACAGAGGGTGCTATATATTATAGGCAAATACGATTAAATCATTGTTTTGCCCATACCCGGTAATACCGGGTATACGTATTTCAACGACGTCTGTTTATACCCGGTAGTACCGGGTATACGCAGTGAAAGGGTTAATTTTACAACTTAACACAACACCTGCATTTTGTATGGTGTGCAATTTTGGTGTGTGTAAACTCTGGCGAGTTGAAAGAGTTACTAGACAACCAAATGTTTTGTAATTTTTGTATTTTTTTAATGTCTTAATGTCACATAATAGTTATCAAATTTGAAGCAAAAATAAAAATTGCTATAAATTAGCAAACCGTCTTTTTATTTTCTATGGGAGTGATTTATTTTAACTGCAAAATGGTCTGATTTGATTAACCTTCATTTGTTCAAGTATTTGGGGGATAATACATCATTAACACATAGTACACTAAACACAGTTTTACCTTGGTTGCTGAGTAAAGAGCTAAAAGTGGACATGTTGATAAACCAGACGCGGACGACACATTGATGATTGCTCCTTTCCGCCTTTAAAGAAAAATTAAATTAAATTTACTCTACAGATCTAATAATACTAATATATTCCATATTTTTATAGTAGAGAATAGCAGTTAGTAGTGAATAAGTAGAGAGCAAGGGGAGGGGTTTAGAGAGCAAGAGGGAGGGGTTTAGAGAGCAAGGGGGAAGGGGGTTTGATGAGCAAGGGCAGGGGTTTAGAGAGCAAGGGGGAGGGGTTTGGTGGGAGGGTGTTAACAGATTAGCTTTTTAATTGAAATACTGTACAATACAATCAGTAATACCAACAAAAGAAAACACACACAAACCTTGTTTCCATTTGTGGAAGACAAATTGCAATCATCTATAAATATAAAATGTATAATGTTTAGGAATTAGTTTTAATATATAATAATTAATAATAATAAATTTAATCATTTATACTGTACATACAGTACAAGGAGAGGGAAGACAGATGGTGGAATGGTAAAGGAACCAGGATGGCATGGAGTCCAATACCTGCCTCTACAATTGTTGTTTGTGAACAGTGATACTACTGGGGCCATCTAGAATAAATGTTATTACTCGGTCATTTTTGGATCTAACATGTATGGAAATATACTTCTATAATGCAGCTAGTAATCAGCGTCAAGTTGTGTCTTGACCTAACCAGGTACCCATCTGTACACCTGGGTGGAGAGGTAAATGTAAGTAAAGTGTCTTGCCTAAGGATAAAAGCAATGTGACAAGCATTGGATTCGAACCCATGATCTCATGATCAGAAGTCCAACATCTTACACACTGCACCACACGCCCTCACAAGTTTGCAAGAACATTCCATCACATCATTTAAAAACCCATCTTTTTTCTTTTTCTTTGTAATTTCTTTCTGTTTTTTCTCTCAATCTTTTGATTATATAAGCGCTTTATAAATCATTAACATTACAGTATATTAATATGAAAAATATTCAAAGGCCAAGTTTTTTACCGGATATGAATCTAGAAGCAGCAAAATAGTACTTAAATTAAAGACTATGTTCAAAATTAGAGATTACATAACAATGTCAGTTGACCTCAATTATATTTAAAATGTTTTTACAAACTTCTCTGCACACAGGTGTCTATGTTTTGTACACACTATCAAACTTTGTGACAAAAAAATGTGATATGCCCATATATGGACATGATGATGTCATATCACTACCATATATTGGCATATCACTTTTTTTTTACTAGTTTGATAGTGTAGACAGAGCTTAATGGTCTGCTTGCTATTAGTAGCTTTATTTTTTTGCAATGAAAATAAAACATTAACAAATATCCTTTTAATGGTCGCAATCCGTTGTCTATCATAATCGAAGAAATATTTTAATGCAACTATTACGGTTTTGATCCTCGTAGCTATAATCACATGATGTTATTTTGACCAATCATGGTCTCTTATTTACATAGGTTATTCATATACTAAAGATAATAATCTTCTAATGGTACTAAGATGCTTTCTATTTGAGATTTTGACAATATTCCATTTCATAAAGAAAACTTTCATTGAGATAAAAAAAGGAAGCATTTGATCCATTACTACTATTATATAAAAATCTCTACATTAATTACAGATATGCATTTTTCTCCTGTCCTTCCCATTGTATTTTGTTTAATATCTAAAGTGCATTTCCAATCTTAGAATATGAGAATGAGAGGATATTAAAATGTATATGAATGGTGATCTTTTCTTTAGTCAAATTTTTTAGATTTTTAAAATCAATTTAATTTATGAAATTAAAATTAATTATTTACCTTTTTCACATGACCTTCATGTTAAGAATGAGGATGTACAAAATTAGGACACAAGTAGCATTAGATAGTTCTTGTTTATGAATAACCAATTAGTCAGTAAACTAGATTGTATAGTATAGTAAACTGGATTAATAGATCAAAGTATTGAAAAAGTCATTTATACAATGATCACTCATCTTTATTTGACATTGGACAAATATTGGAACAATAAACTATTTTTAATAAACAGGTAAAATGTTATACAACCATAGAGATAATAATCGAAGGCTAGAGGGAGTACTCGTGACTGGAAAGTGATTGCAACAGGAAGGGGAACCAACAAGATGGCGACAGTAAATCCGTTATTATAAATATTACGTTATGTATCATACGTGAGAATGTAAAGAATACTTCTCACATTTATATGGTCAACACAGGTCGATTGCAGTTGTCATCTTCTTGGTTCTCTCCATGAAGAATCACTTTTTGAACTGCTAAAATTGGGGTCCGCCCTCTAGCCAATCTAATAAAAGTTCATTGTATAGAGTATCACGGTGTGACGTCACAACAAAAGAGGGCGCTGTATGGTTGCTAGCAAACCAAAAAATGCGTTCAACGCTACTATGTTGATAAACTGTAAAGATCTGTATTTGTATCAAATTATGTATCTTAGATTGATTTTTTAAAACTTAAACTGTAGTTGAAGAATAAATAGATTATTAAAAACAAATGTTTATTGATCTTTTGAAATTTTAGTTTGTTTTTATTGAAAATTATTAAGTTTTAAAATGACTACTTCAATAAGCCTATTCCAAACCATTGGTGACCTTGGAGTCACTCAGGCAGGTTGAACGCATATTTGTGACGTCACACCGTGATACTCTATACAAACATAGTTCACTTACCATTGACATGGACAAACAGTTACAGTTAAGCATATCAACAATTTTCTGTAGGAAAAATAAATCAAAATTCAGTGTTTATTTAATACAGTTATTTTCATAATATTTTTACACAGAAAAAAATATCTTTGCCTAAACGCTGTTATGAAGAGCTACACTGACATAGACCCCAATTACTAGAAGACTGCCTCTTGGATGCGACTGGCATCAGTGGAAGGAACAAAACTGTACTGTACTGTAGACCCTAATTACACTTAGATTGGGCCAGGCTATAAGTCGGCAATTGGTACTGTAATTGTAAATACTCCAGAGTTAGGTCAACCTTAGGGCAGCCACTCAGATCTTGGGACCACCTCTCAAGGAGCTTATAAGTGGGCCAGCGCATGCAGTGAACTATGACCACTTGCTTGAGAAATGAAGTAATAAATTGTCAGTGTGTAAATATGGTCATACAGTATAATAATAATAATAGACAGGCTAGTGATATTAACAAGTTAACAACTGTGTATTCGTTACCTGTTTAACATTTTCAAGCTCAAGGAAATAGTTGGGGAATGGATAGGACATGCCAACATTATTCACCAGTACCCCAATCTCTAAACCATCTAACTGTGTTTCAATGTCACCGTAGATTTCTGGACCTTTACAAAAATCCACTGCAATAACACGAGTTTGCACTTTGTATCGGCTCACTGTGAATAACAATGATAGAGAGATGTGATGACTAAATCACTTACCCCAAATGAATTTGCTTATTTCTACTATTCGGCAGTGTTGAGGCAAAACACCATATGCCTCTCAATCTAACAACAGGATACTGAGCTTCGGAGATCAAAAGAATTATCTGTGGCTGCGACACAATCAATTCCATGGCTCTTACTGACATAAAATTTGTCCCTTGTGTGTATGAATAAATCTATTTTGTACTTTAATGGGTGGTTGGGCCATGCAATATTGAGAATTTGTAACAAGATACAGTCTCGATTTTGAATTTTTACAGTACCTATTTCAGAGGCTGTTTCTTCCAGTTTAGACATTGTCCTACTGATGAGAACCATATTCAATCCCATCTTTGCAAGCTACAAAAAAAAGGAAAATAAAAAATAAGCATTATACAAAATACAAAGTACTGTACTAACTGTAGGTGAATAAAGTTGTTCAACTAAAGTACAACATTTATATAGCTAAATTTCACGAAGAACAATGCGCTTAAAAAACCAACATAAATGTTCCTTTGCCCAACTGAACAATATTTAAAGTGTATTAATTAATAGACTTGTTTGCCTTTACCATAAGTACCTACCTGTTCAGCATATGCCTTACCAATACCATCTGTGGCTCCAGTTACAACTGCAAAATTAAGTAGTCACCATTTTTAGATTTAATATTTAGGAATGTAGAAAGAGAATAAATCAATGCAATGTTACATCAACGTAGGGATATAACACACTGTAACTACACATATAGAACTCATATTCTGCTCTGGTTACCAAGTAAAATTTTGTGTTTTTTTCGATGAATTTTAGGCAATCAAAACAAATTGTTTTCAATCATACAGTGATGTAGGTCTAGGCCAATATTTTAAGGCTTAATCTACTAAGGGCATTTTACAGTAAATTTTTACGATATTTTAATTAACATGGTGTACTGAAATTCACTGTTTTTTACGCTCGGCTGGTCATGAATGTTTTTTTTTTCATCTCTCTCATCATGGCCTCTCTGCGCAGCAGCACAAAGGTGTACTCTACTACTACTAGCTAGGCTAGTACTACTATAGCTCTATCTAGGTAGGGCCCAAACATAATAAGGGGCCTATAATAGTCCCCTAAATGTTTTATAAATAGAGTAGGCTAGGTCTAGACCTTTATTTAGAGTAGGCCTGATGTGGTAGTTATCATTTTCATAGGTAGGCTTCTTTTATGTTTTACCCTAGGCCTACTTGGACGCCAGTCGTTTGTTTAATTCTCACAGTAAGACGCCGAGTTGAACGCGTTTCTTTCGCTAACACACACACACTTTCATTACCATACCTGCCCATTTTCCAAGCTTAGCTAGATTTGTGTTTAAACCCAAAGAACGGCTAAAAAAGTACGCCTTTAATGCACGGATAATAGAAAGTAGTATCTTGAAAGCAAGATAACTGGCAGTGACTGCTCCAAGCGCAGCAAATGCTTGGTTCAATTCAATAAACATGATGCAAAGTTTGCAGCATGCAGCCTGTCATCCAGCTACTAGCACAGCGTGAAAAAAGAGAGATAGAAAAAAAAGTGTTTTATGCGCATGTGCAAAGTAGGCCTATTTTGTGTCCCTCCTCCTACTATCTGATCTAACTCGCAACCATCAATCCTGGCCCTCCCCACCTTCTGTCTAAAACGCCAAACCCCCTACCTACCTCCAGAAGATATTCTTGTTATGCATAAAAAAATATTGCACAATTATTATACCTTAATCGATTTAGGTATAGTAAGCTGCGTTAATATGAATCATAGTATAATGTGTAAGGTAGCCTATGGGCATAAAAAACCCATAAACCAGTGTAATCCAACTCATTTTATGAACACGTTCCGACCAAGTAGGCTCCGGTAGATATAGGAAAATAAAATATAATTCAATTATAAATGATAGACTTGAAGAAAGAAGAAGAAATTATACAATGTCGACATAATCATTTCATCTTAGTCTACCGTACTGTTCTCTTGACAGTACTTCTACAACCGGCACGGCCGTTTCTTCTTGATTTAAAATCGCTATAGGGGATTATACCGGTCCACCATGTTTATCATCCTGAATATCGTGCAAAACAAGCATTTTCTAAATTGAATAAACGAGCTTTCTTTCAATTATTCCAAAACTATTGTTTTTTTTATTGAAAAATAATCACTGTAATTAATTGTAGTGGATCACCTAATTTATACAAATCGTGTACTTTAAAAAAAATGTTTTTTCCGACGAGTTAAGTAGGGTGTGGCCTACTAGTTCATTACTTGCGTTCGTGCACGTAGGAGGAAGAATAATGACGTCGTTAATTTAAAAGCATTATTAATATTAAAATACTTTGGCCTAAACGTAATCTTAGCATTTTAGTAATGATACAATTATTATTTTATATCATTTATATAAAGGCTAAATGATAATTAAAACATAATCATTGTATCAAATTAATTAATGTTGAGGTTTGTATTTTAAAAGAAGAATAATAACGTCGTTAATAATTTTTAAAAAGCATTATTAATATCAAAATATTTTGGCCTAAACGTAATCATTACTATAGTAATGATACAATGATTATGTTATATCATTTATATATAAATGATATAACATAACCATTGTATCAAATTAATTAATGTTGAGGTTTGTATTTTAAAAGAAGAATAATGACGTCGTTAATAATTTTAAAAAAGCATTATTAATATCAAAATATTTTGGCCTAAACGTAATCATTACTATAGTAATGATACAATGATTATGTTATATCATTTATATGATATAACATAGGCTTAATCATTGTATCAAATTAATTGATGTGAGGTTCGTATTTTAAACTGACCGTTCGATAAAGAAATCCCCACATCCTCATTATTACTTGTTTGACCAAGCGACTAGGCCAGACCAGTATGCATGTTAAAATTATTAAAAAATTAATCAATTTGTATTGTAATATCGCTTGTAGGCCAATAAACAAAATAAACAAAACAATTGTTAACTTTTAAATTGGATAACGTGTTTGGATGTTCTCATTTATCACAAAATATACTTTGTTAGTATACGGTATACCTCATATTCTTTTTTCAATCCGTCTCTGTCAAACCTGCTCAAAACGTATTTTGGGCTGATCAAAAAAAAAAAAGAATCGATGCGTTTCATATACAGTTTAACAATAATTTATGTTATTATAATTTAATTAATGTAATGATTAAAAGCAAGCTACCGGCCTAGGTATTATTTTGATTGAAGGTTTTATGTTTTCCCTATATTGTTGTTGTAGGCCTACACAATACAATATATTGATTTTTTTTAAACGAATATCTTAACAATAATGATAAATTCATATTCCTTTCACCGTATGTAATTATTCTGTAAAGAATGAATATAAGTTGAATGGAGATAATCATTTCATGAATTGTTCTCTTGATCGAACCGCAGCCGATTTGAATTGAACAGTCAGGCTTTGAACCGAATGGAAATATTCTCCCTACTCAACGAGTACCGTACATCATGTATGATACCACCAAACTTTACTGTTAAATTCTAGATTGTGAGGCATTTGATGAATAGACAAACTGCCTTAAAATACCGTGACATGTTTCGGAAAACTATTCTCATCATCAGAACTAGGAGTTGATTTCTGTTCTGATGATAAGAATAGTTTCTCGAAACATTTCATAGTTTTTTAAGGCAGTTTGCCTATTCATCAAATGCCTCACAATCTTGATTTCAACGAATTAAAAAATGTTATGTTGTAGATCAGTATTCTTGAACATGTTACTTCTCAATTCCATTGTAATTCCTTAATTATAAAGTAGACCAATTTAACACAACTGTCGACGGTACAGTAAAAGTGACAGTAGGCCGGCAGGTTTAACTCGCTTTTCAGTAGGCCTAGTCGGTGTGAAATACACTCATTTACTTGCAATGTGAATTGTACACTGAAGTTATTTATATGTATTTATTCATTATAAGGAAGCTTTCGATTTGCAATGACGTAGGATCTACCAAGGCAATGTAACAACGGGATGCTGAGCTCCGGAGATCAAAGAGTTTATCTGTGGCTGCGACATGATCAGTTCAACACCCCCTTATCAGAAACCGTGGGCCGCGTGGCGGAGAATATGTGCATAGTACAGTTACTGTTTATTGGCAGTTCTAATCTTCGCAAGGCGAAAAAAAAGTAAGTAAAAAAGAAATGTATTTGACCAATTCTTGTATTGTTGAGTTACATTTTTTTACCAGAATATATAAGCTTATCATGATAGTCATGGTATCTTTATTTTGTCCAGAAATTTATTTTGAAAACTGGCTTATCATAAAACAGTAAAAAATACACAGAAAAATAGCACCAACAAGAAGGAGACCACAACACTGTTATTTGTTCTTATGTGTTGCTGTTCAAAATTGTAGCCTGATCGTTAACGTTATCAACACAGATTATTTAAAGAAGATAGAAAACCCGTATTATTTTGATTCCTGTTATTTATTCATGGGTCCCAATTAAAGAAAGAAACCACTTAAATGTTATTGCACGAGTCACTTAATTAGTAGTATTTAACTAAAGGCCCTATCATTATCTGAATTAAACCTTTAGACCATCCCTCTGTTAATTATGCTGATTACTGTCAATTAATTCGCACCTTCCACTTGCGCCAATTCCGCAAAACAACACGTGATAACTACTTCCTTTGTGGCTACACTTCCAATTTTTGCTAACGAAGGCGAGACTCTGCGTAATCATCGGTTAGGATGTAAAAATGTATTAATTTAATAGGTAAGTTAGAATGTATCATCAATTCTAGTTGAAATTCGAGGTCAAAGTCGTCACGAACTATGATTAAAAATATACAAAGCATTTTCGAAAGTGACATCTGATGAGAACCGGATCATTGACAAATTTCATAAAATGTGCTTCATATTATGTAACACCTAGTATTATATACCTAACCTTGATACAGGCACTAAATGTGATACACATGTGATGGAATTATTACTATTTTATAATAATAATTTATCCGTAATTATTACGGATTTTGCCTCTATAATTATTTTATGTGGAAATACAAAAAAAAAACTTTAAACAAATTGATTGTTTTGATATTGAATTAGATATTTAGGCCTAAAACCTTGTGAATGTTATATATTTTTTAAGCAAATGACTCGACTCGACTCCATACACTACATAGGCGCGCATAGTTGGACACAAAGATGCCCGGTAATGTACCACTTGACTTTCTAAAATCTGTGAATGCGCCGAAAGGTTTGTCATTAAGACGATTTTCAGAATAGCAAAAAGGAATGAATGAGTTTTAACAAAGGATTATAAATATATTTCTTTTTAGTGCAAACTTTGCTTCTCTTCGTCATGTCACGTGCACTTTTTACAGTCGATTAATCAGTATAGGCTATACATCTAACAATAAATAAATTAAATTATGATAGTACATTTTATAAGGCTAACATAAATGTCAGGTGCACTCTTACACCATTTGATTTTCTCTAAAGTAATCAACAGATACCGTATAGACGCGATGATAACTTACATTGTGTTTCCCTCTCCAAATGGAACCTAATTGCTACAATTTGGTCCTTATAATTATAACTTCAATCTTTACTTTTTAGAAATAATCGATGTGTTATTAAAACATTAGGCATTCATTTTCCATCTTCTTTTTAATCAGCAAAGTGTGTGTTATCATAAAAAACTACCTTTTACGATGAATTTTTATCCTAATTACTGGAAATTGTTCAAAATGAACGAAATGAATGAATAGATTTGAATCCAATTGTTCAGTCTTTGACGACACATTCTGATTTTGTGAATAATAAACACTTGCGCATGCGCAATAAAAGGCAAATGTATGTATATAATAACGTGTTAGACCCTCACACTTGAGAGATTGGCCAGCATGGTTTAAAAGCTGATTTGAAGATAACACATTCTATCACCCCAGCCGTTTTAGGTTACCAGGTACGTTAACATAAAATAATATTCTGTAAAACAAAATGTGCTATAATTAATAACGGATATACAAAAAGTGACTTGCGCATGCGTAGTATAATATAGGGATTTCTGAATATAAGACGTCTACTTTTTGGAGAGATTAAGTTATTTAGTTCGTAAGCTGATTTGATGAAGAAGAGGTAAATGCTTTCGCTAGAAAATTAATCATTGGTTTGCAGGTATGTTAATGTATTACTGATTACTTATAGGGCTAGAGTAAAAATGAGTAGGCCTAATAAAAAGTTGTAGGCCTAGGTACTATGTGAAGAATAATAATGTGTGTGGCCTAAGTAAATGGATAATACATTTGTATATTTTCTTACGGAGAAAATACATAATGTAGTTTTCCATAATTGTACATATTTCTTATTATTGTCAAATGTAAAATAAGTTATTACATATTTAAATTATGATTTGACAACAAAAAAAACAAATAAAAAGCTATTCGCTTGTCTAGATTTGGCCTTATAAAAGTATAATTGCTCACTTAAGTAACGCAATTATAATTAAATAAATAATACCTTATTATTATTAATATTATGTGTAGTAATTTTATAGGATTTTTTATGTTACGGAATTTAGGCAAATCAGTTCGTAACAATATTACTAGTGTGTATAATATGCTCAATAATAGGAAACAGTTACATTACTGAATTAACTCTTCCACGGTATTTTGAAAATAAAATTGAACAATTATGAGAATTCCAGTTCAAAAATATAGTGGATGATGTAGTACATAAACAATTTGACCTTCAATATTTTATAATGTTTTAGTATTAGGCATAAGCCTTTTTCTTTGTTTTACAAATCCATTAAATATTCTAATTCAAATCATATTTATCTATGGAAAAAAAATGTTCTTTAATAATAATAATAATTAGATTTGGTGTTAATTGTAGGAACAAACAGTACTATACAGTAATTTTTTCTTTATCATTTATTTTTCTTGCACGATACAAACTTTACAGCAATCAGAACTGAAAAATTAGAAGTTACGGTATGAAAAAAACAATTAATCACAAACCATATTTATTTTGAAATATTTTTATGAACAGAAAATAAGAAGAAAGGAAATGAAAATAAGGCTTTTAAAACTTTTTAGATTTTTAAGATAATATTTATTTCTCTAATATTTTCCAAACTCTCACAGGTTTTAAGCTTTCCTTTCAATGCTAAAGTACTAAGTTGACGACACATTGCGTTCAAATCCAAAACAAATGGGAGAAAATAAGATTAAACGTACAAATAAGGCATTAGCTCTAATTTCTATAAAAAGAAGACAAAGTGTACAATCAAACACTACTTGTTTGTTTAGGATATTTATTTTATTTCATAAAAGAACTATATACTGTATGTTTGAGAGAAAGTGTATGTTATGTATAACATTTTTTAGAAAGGTAGCCCTAATTTATATTATTTATATTTTAATGTTTATGGGCTAAACTTGATTAATTGTAACCTTTCCCTTGATATAATTAATTATTATTATTTGTATGTTACAATGTTTATAATTTATATTTATGGGTAAATAAAGAAAGAAATAGTAATTGAATTTGTATATAATTTCTATACATTATATTTTATAAAATTTCTATGCATTTTTTTCTTACGGGATATAAGAATTCATATTCGTGTTTGTGTTCCCTGTGATTGGCCGTGATTGGTTGAAACCGTTCCACGTGTTCGTCTCCAGGGAAAGGAGTGTGCCCTGAAATAGGACGGGTTTACTGTACATAAATGTTAAGGATTTTAACCAGTCAATATTTAATCAAAACAGTTACAATTATTACTAATATTAATGTGATTCTATAAAATAAATAATTAATAACCTTTCTCAAGATTCGTGTCTAAGGTATATTGATTATATATATTGATTTTTTTAGATTAAGGAAAAACCAATTCGAAGATATGCTTTTGTTGAACATGCACTCTAAATAATTAATACCTTAATCGTATTGTTAATGATCACAGCAATTATTAGGGGAAACAGAATATCTAGGTTGAGTATGAGTTACGTGTGGTGGCCACAGACCAAAACGAGACTCAATTAAGGTACTAATAGATTGGGATCATGGGGTTTGATACAACTTGTATACTATTTTGAATGTATACCGTATCATGTCTACTTGATAGTAAGAAGACCGAACGTTAAGCGAACAAAACTCGGCGTCTCAGATTCTGTTTCATCTAATAAAAATATCCTATATATGACGATAGGAAATTTCATTGCTTGCATAATAATTATTATGCTTGCATAATAATTATTATTGCTGTTTATTGGTAGTCAATAACAACATATTAACATAGAATGTGTAATTGTTAAATGATTTGATGCGTAAATATTAAAAACTAACAAGATACAAAAGATTATAAAAGACACCAAATTCAATCAATTCTTTATAATTACAGTTTCCTTCATCTATCACCCCGAAGCAAAAACTGCACAATTTTTGATTAATATGAGGAGCGCAATGTAGGATTAAGGATTAACCCATAATCAAGAAAATATAAACAATATGCCAGAACATTTGAGACCGGGTTGCGCGCTTCGAGTCTAAAGAGAATAAATTATTCACGTGGCTATATTGATTATACAAATTTAATACAAATATAGAAATATACTACAATATATTTTGAATATTTATTTATTCATTTCCTTTTATTTCGGATATACATATACAAATAAAAAAGAAAAAAAAGAAAACAAAATTTACCAGAAAATTAACAATAGCGACTTCCACAAAAAAACCTACAATATTCTAAAATATCAATTTGCACCAAGACTGGTTGGTAGGTTGGTTTGTGGAAGTACGTTAACTTTGGTTTTAATTAGACTATTACAACTGTCAGGAATTCTGTTCTTAAAAACATGAATGGAGTTATATTGTTTGAAGAAACTCAACGGTTCTTTTTTTTAGAACTAATATACGTTGTATATTATCTGGAGTATCTCCAATATTCATAGAATGAGGAACGTTCTGCCAAAAGCGCCTAAATCTAGATACAATTTAAGACAAGTTAAAGAATTTTGCATTCCAAAAAGTAAAAACGGAACGATCAAAAAATATCATTGTATAACTTTGGTCTCTTTCACAAGTGGTAGGCATAAATATCCCTGCACAGTCGTATCTTCCCCTGACTTCTGTTTTGTCTGTTCTTCGATGTTTTGTGTAATTTGATTTTTATTGTTGATGGATATGATATATTTTCATTTAAGTATAAGTATATATTTTTGTATAATTCAACCCAAAAGTTGCAATAAAACTATTTTATCAGTTATCAGTTTATTCGTTACAAACATCGTGCTTGCGCTATTTTAACTAGGTAATTTCAGTGGTAGCTTACGTAACCAGTTGTCAAAGCAAACTCTAAATGAGTTTACATAGGCCTAACAGTCTTTCAATAAATTTACTCCATATACATTAGACTTGCCCCAAGTCTGTATACATTGTCTTTTTTTGTTTTGTTTATTTGATTTTATTTCGATTTTTGTGTGAATATATTCAAGCTGAAGTATACGTATGAAACGCCATATGTGCCAAAACATTTATCTTTTTACTAATATTAAGACAAAACTCTCTATGGAACCCAGACTACATATACATATACACTGTTTAGTACTTTTTTGAATAAACGAGTTTAAACTACGCCATAAATATGTCGTTCACTTCACGTTGCACATCTTATCTTATCGTATCATGCCTACTTTTTAATAAGAATAACGACCGTTAATCGATCAAATGATTCTCGTAGTATATCGTTAATGAATAACATTTTCATTCTAAAAACTAATTATAAGTGTAAATACGATATTCAAATTCTAATTGATCATTCTTGACCGCAAGTTGTCAGGATACCATACGGAGAATATGTACATATACTGTTGGTATTTGTCGCAGCAAGACATAAGATGAAAAGACTGTTACGAGTTCCTATCTTTGCAAGGCAATCCTGTTGTTAAATTGCCTTGTAGGATTATCATTATAGCGCATTTGTAGTCTGTATTAAGTAAAGAGGAATGCATTGATACAATTTGATATACGCCCAGGTGGGCGAGGGCGTGGGAGGGGTCCGAAGAGTCGTGAACCCCATGCCACCCCTCCCCTTAGATGTATCACACATTGTAAATGGTATGACTAAACGATGCATTCTTTTGTATTTTACAGATTTATACTTTGAAATAAGTTCATGATGAACGCAACTGATGACGATATGTATTCTCCACTATCAACAACCGAGTGTGAAGAAATCATAAGAGAGCCTATTGATTTTACAAATCCGTATACAGGATTACTACTAGGCTTCGGTTTGATAGGCTCAATTGGTAACGCTATGGTAATTGGCGTGATCGTCAGCTCCAAGTCTCTTCGATCTAAGATGACCTACAAGTTGGTGTGCAACCTCGCATGTGCAGATTTCATAGCATCACTTTTCATGATTCCACGACCAGATGTACTCTATGATCAAAGCATTGCGATGAGATTTGTCTGCCGAGTTTACGGTTCTGATTTCCCGCTCTGGATGAGTTTTGTAGTGTCTGTAATGGCATTACTAATGATGGCGTTGGATCGTTACTGGGCCATCGTAACTCCACTGAGATACCAGACAATCGTGTACTCAAAGAAGCGCTACCTACTCCTTGTCTTCCCGTGGGTTGCTGGAGTTTTGATACAGGGCTTCTGTATAATCGTCAGAGATGTTGATGAGTGCGGTAAATGTAAGAACTTTTACAACTGGGAATACGCTCTACCTTTAGTCGGCAGTTCGGTGTTTATATTTTCCTACTTAATACCTATCACCTGTATGATGTTCGTTTACTACAAGATCATACAAGGTATGGCTACAATGGCGAAAAACATGGTCACATACAAACAAGACCAGTCAGCTAAAAAGTTAGAGAAAACTAAGACAAAGATGGTGTGGGTATTCTTCGGTTTGACTGTATTCTTCACAATAACATGGGGGCCAGATCAGTTCTTATACCTGTCATACACTATGGGTGCTTCTGTGTACAAGGGGACGGTATATAACAAACTTATCGTTCTTATTGCGTATGCGAATAGCATAATAAACCCACTAGTGTACGCGTTTACGCAAAAGACAGTGCGAAAGAAATTGGGAATCGATTGCAAGAAGAAACGACGACGAGATCAAACAGCATACTCAATCGACAACAATTCATCAGCAATCGACAACACAAGCCAGTCAAGAATGTCAAATACCTCTATAAGTTCCATTTAAAGTTATATGTGGCACTGCAGTTACAGAATACTCGCAACTTCATATGATTTTCGTACGGATGTCAAGAGACAAAAACTAGTCATTCAACCCAAATGGCATGGCTTTCGGAAAAGGGTCTACTAATAGAGACGCGCGATAGCACCCAATGCACCTCGCATGTCACACGTAATGTAATTGTTTACACAATCAGTATTGTATCTACAACATAAATGTCTATTGACTATTCAATTATCCACTATTATTTAGTGCAACGTGGAAAAAAAAACTATGCATTAACAAAATCGATGACTAGGTACTTTATATCAATATTATTCAAACGCGTGCGCACAAATACTGTCCTTAGTAATTCAATGTTGATAGATAATACTATAAAGATGAATTCATTGTTTCGTTACGAGTTATGTGTTTGCTTATAATTTAAAAGAAATTTAATATATATAATCAATATGAATTATTATTAGTAAAGAAAGATCAAAGCGCCGTACATAGTAATAACAGAACCGGTATAATGATATATAACATATAAATGCTTTAAGATCGCAACTTAGGAAGCAAGTAAGTTTTAATATGCTTCTTAAAAACATGAGAACTAGGAGCCTGACCAATTACTAAGGAGATACTATTCCAAAACCAGGGATAGAAAACGCATTGTCCAAAACCCCTAGTGACAGGGACAGAAAGGCCTAGAATGTCCATGGATGATCTAAGGCCAGTTATAGGCCTAGCCTACGACAAGGCCCATGTAAATGAATGATATCTTGCAATGTATTTCGGGACACTATAAACAATGTTGTACTTATCAAGTCAGGATTTTTACAGGGGGGTTTTTTTTCCCCAAAAAAAGGCACTTATCCCCTTTATGGGAATTACCCTCCGGTGTAACCTCCCCCATCCAATGACTGCCTTATAAGATTTAATATCAAACGTCCTATATCAAAACACCAATGAAAAGGCAGAAGAACACTAAATTGCTCTCCCTGTGTGCTCCCCTACGAACCCCTGGCTACGGGCTTGGTAATGCAGTGATGCGATAAAATATCTGATTAGGCCTACTAACTCAATTTTTATTTTAAATTCTACCCATGTAATCAGCCTTGTTTGTTTCCATTAGTATTGTAGGCCTACTTACTTCTTCATCACTATTTCTTTAAATACTATATTTTAGGGCTATTCAGTATTTAGTCTTAAGTGCCGCAATAAAATTACCACACCACATATTTTTGCTTCATTCAAAGAAAAATGGTAAACATTCTACATATATACTATTATCTTAACACCTTTTGTGATTTCTAAACACACGTGTTAAGTGTAGTATGTTATGAAGTCACATAACATTCAGTTAATGAGACAAAAAATACTGTGTTTAATATTTATGACAATTGTTTTAATTAGCTTCGTTGAATGTTGACAAATTAGTTTTAAAGACAAATTTATTTATTGTTGCAACCTGGAATATAGCACCTGATTCTCGTATTTGAAAAAGAGGCAATGTAGGCCTATAAAGTGTAGTCAGGAGACAGAGGGCTGTAGTCAGTCAGTAGACAAGAAACTCCAGGCACTGTTTATTGCGTTCGAACGCGTTCAATTGAGTCAATAAATAATTTCCACTAAATAAAATGATAACGCGTGAAACATGCCAAAATCTTTCATTGATGTGCGTCCAAAACTACTTTTTTTTGGTTGCTATATTATTCAAATATTCCTATATATTGGAATTTACGAACATTGAAGCTTAAAACGTGCTGAGAAATTTTAATTTAATTTAAAACTTCCTCATATTATCAATTTATAGCATAATACACAATTGTCCTTTGTAATGTCATGTACAATAAATATTTAGTGTCACTCCTCGTGTACGAGTTAATTTGGCACATATAATTATTAGTCACGCACTGTGATGCATTTATCAAATTGATATTCAGTATTAGATGTTATGGACACATTATCATTAAGAAATAATAATACACACTGCAGGTCTACTTTTCATGACAATATCGAAATATTGATCATGTTTGACGGCGTCGTGTATGCATCACACATAATGTCTCTTTTGGTGATTGTTGTACTGTCATCAACCTTGCGGCTACTAAAATAATATTTGTTTGATACGTGTTTTGTATTAATTTTAAAATGTTATATCGTTTGAGTATCTAATCAAGTTGAATCGATTAACTATTGTTATTTATACAATGCATTGTACTGACCACTACCGACTTTCGCCCGTATACTATGTAAATGAGTTTGTACTTATGACGTCATCGAATTGAAGAAATAAATTCAGTCCTTAAGTCCAATTTAAGTTAAATTACACAAACCAATGTCAGAGACTGAGATACCTACCTGTGGCATGCCATTGTTTAGTGTCTATAACTTTTGTATGGGTATGGATGTAATGAAATAGACTACACAAACCAACAGTGGTTTACCGCCTGTCCTGTGGCATACGGTATTGTAGTATCTTTGTGGTGTGGTAGTCTAGAGGTAGTAGTGTGCTTGTGATAGCAAGTACGAAATCTCACCAAATTGACTTAGAGCATCAACAATGGGTTTCTCTCTATTCTGTACCATTTTATCCAGGAAGAGTGTATTTTAAACTCTCATAATTGGCCATAAATGTCTTTCTTCTTGCCTTCCATTCCAATAGACGGTACCGTATTCAACCGAGCACCAGTTACTAAGCAATAGACTTGTGTTTTGTAAAAATAAAAATTGATAGATAGATATAGAACTTTGTATGAAAGATTTGAGAAAGAAAACAGCAAAATGTTTCCCACAAAAAGTATATTTAAATATAAAATGTAAAGACAATCGAATCATATTTGTGCATTTTTATTCTAAATGATGCTATTTTTTATATTCATAATGTGTTTTGTAATGTAACGTTTAGTGCAATAAAATGTATAGTCACATGGTTACCTTGTGGTTTTATCTATTTTGTAAATCCAAAATAAAGTAGTTTTGTCTTTTTTGTTTATCTCAAAATTCTCATTTTTCAAATTACTATTTTATTTTACATCTTGTCTTTTTTTTAAATCGAAAAGTACTCCTTATTTGTAAGTTAAATTAACCTAATTTCTCCCATTTAAAAAAAAACATGGTTTGATTTGAACGCGGTTGTCGTCAACTTAGTACGTCTCTAGCCTTCAGCAGAATTCACATGAACTTTTTGAATTTACAGGCACAGTATTAACTTTGTGTACTTTGATAATAGCAACCCTCTCGCCTAGCCTTTTTTTCAGATTCAAGATGGAAGCATTAGATTCATTTAGAAACAATTTTACTTTTATAGAACAGTGATGAATGTGTGTATTATTATGAGAGAGTGACTGACCTATTTAACTTAGTGAAACTGAGTTAAATAGGACATTCAATCATTCAACATGTCTTTATTTCCAAATGACAATCGAATTAAATAATTATTACAATTAAGTTTCCACAAACGACTCAATGTAATAACAATACGATAAGCAATAACATTTTGATAGAATTTTAAATAATCCAAATGATACTTAATGTATATACACTATGCTGTTCTAGTTTGTATTATAATAAGAACACTGAATTCGATTTACCTATATTAACAACCATTATTAAATAAACAAAGAAAAAAACATACAATATAGAATGAATATTTTTAAAATTTTTTTTTTTAGCTTATTAAAAAACCAGAAAAGTTTTCCAAATGCAAATTAACCCACGATCACATAATATTGGCGATGATGTATAGTTTAAGTTTTAGTGGGATTTACTTTTTGGCGTACATGGCGTGTCATAGCCTATTTAACAGGAGCAGAACCTACCTAAAAAAGTTGGCAGAATCTAGTCAAGTTCAAGAACTGTCATTTTATTTTCATTTATTTTTTCAATTATTTATTCGACACAATCGGTCAAGGGGTTGCGACAGCAACAATGCGCCATAACACGAGTGTGTCCGCAACCATAATACAATACAATATAAACGAAATTTGCTTTCCGAGCATAGAGGTATAAATAAATTAATAATTGTGTCACACTGTTTCTTGGTATCCATTCAGTGATAGTTTGCCAAAATGTAATGCCTCGTTTTTAGTCGCGTGGACGCGACTCTATAGTTCACTATGTCGGTCGGTCGGTCTGTCTGTCTGTCTGTCTGTCGGTCTGTCTGTCTATCGGTCTGTCTGTCGGTCCGGTATCACTATGCGTTTTATCGCTTTTCTGTACTTTTTGAACTGTTTTGATATCAACATGTGGGCATTTACGTGAAATTGTGCACCTCCTATTGTGAATGACGTTAGAGTTGCGCAACACGCGCATTTAAAATTTTAAAATGCGCAAAATTGATTTTTAATCAACTTTCTACGCGTTTCTTGTCATTTTGAGCTGTTGGCCTTGTTATTCTGCAGGTGGCGCTATGTTAATTATTCTGCCAGAGTCATTGCTTATCATATAAGATAATCAGGGAAACTGTTAATAGTCTTTTTATAGAGATACACCATAAATACAACATAAATTGTGTGGCATTTAATCACAAGATGTCAATCGTACAAGATCTTTCATTAAAAGGTTTCTTTACTCTTGACACTACTCCTTAAGTTACACGATATTAAATTGAAACATTGATTCGAGTTAAAGCAATATAGTAGTCGATGATCAGAATCTCAATTAACCAGTTGATATTCTATATGTTTAACAAGTTCATTTGTAATGTAACTATTCCACACGAATCTCAGTTCATGCGTGAGTTGACAGGAATAAAAGGAGACAAACATCGTTTTTTACTAGTTTTGTTCTAGAAGTTCATATTATGAACAAACCATGTTTACGAAACGATTCAAAATATGTGTTATGTAAACGCAATGTCGTGTCTGTAAAATGATCTAGATAATTGATGGGTTTCACTAACGCCTAATTTATTCTAGCTAATAATTTTCTATCTATTCAGTAAACAAAATTCAGTTACGACAATAAAGCAGCATTATTAAATGTATTATATTCTGATTCTTTCTTCAAGAAGACACTTCTCTCAGAAAGTTTTTGCAGCAAAGATTTTGTTATTTAATGTAAGTTGTAAATCTTTTTTTGTTTATTTGTTATTTTATACATTTTCTGTGGTATAATTTTGGCCAGTATAATGTTACAGAATTAATTGTTTACCTACACTGGTATATATACTACCGAAACTACAAATTTGGCAGTGTTTCGGTTATACAGATTTCCTATGCGAAGGTTTTCATCGTTAAGATTATATTTTTATTGTTTATGGCTAAATGGCTAATTTTCCGATACATTAAAGCATTGTTGTAAAACTTGTTCTTAATTACAAAGGAACCGTTTAAACTGAATGTCTAAGATGAACACGACAACGTGCGAAGCTACAGTTGTTACCAATACTGCTGAAGACCCCTTCAAGATCATGGTGATGTGTTTTGGGTTGATAGGTTTAATTGGTAACTCTATCGTAATTTTCGTCATCATTACATACAAATATCTTCGATCAAAGATGACATACCAGTTAGTGTGTAATCTGGCCGTTTGTGATTTCACCTCATCTTTATTCATGATTCCTGTATCTGACATCAAATACGATCAAAGTATTCTAATGAATATAGTTTGCCGAATTTATGGTTCACACTTTCTAATGTGGGCGTGTTTGTCTGCTTCTGTGATGGGCCTGTTGATGATCGCATTGGATCGTTATTGGGCTGTAGTCACTCCTCTAAAATACCAAACAATCATTTTCTCTAAGAAGCGTTACTTTATGTTAATTTTCCCGTGGCTTGCTGGAATGTTCTTACAAGTATTTAATGTCTTTGCTAGCTTTGTCGATGAATGCGGCCAATGCCTGGAAACATTCCATAGAGATTATGTGTTTACGCCTATTGCAGTAACCGTTTTCTTATTTTCGTACCTAATTCCTATAATATACATGTTTTTTATTTACAAGACGATAATCAAAAGTATGGGGGAAATGGCAAATAATATGAATAAATATCAACAAAACCATGCTGCTAAAACTCTAACAAAAACTAAATCCAAAATGATGTGGGTTTTCATGTTCTTGACAGTTTTCTTTACAATAACTTGGGGTCCAAATAAGTTAATTTGGCTGTATGCTTCGTTAACTGGTCACTCGTTATGTAACAAAATGCCCCAATTATGTAAAATCATGTTACTAATAGCGTATTCAAACAGCATTCTGAATCCGTTTGTGTATGCGTTTACACAGAAGAAAGTTAGGAAAAATGTATGCTTTAAATAAAAATGTTAATGACAGGGAAAGTTGAAAAAGTATAACAAAAAGATATTTAACGTGTACAGCGATGGTACTACACCATAGTAGGTTGTACGCACTTATAGGCCTACATATTTTACAAAATATAAATAAGATTTTTTACTGACAGTAATCATTAGATTGATTATATTTACAACATAACTAGTTTCAGAAAACAGCAATTGATGATATAAGAAGGTACATGCTGGAGTTAGAATTAAATCACGAAGTCATTGATACCCACATCATTGTCATTTTTAATAATTTGCCTTTTGATTGATAAAGATAATGATTTAGAAATATTAGGAAACATAATCTAAGTTAACAACTTAATTGTATATTTCTACTCTGAACCACTGGAGCACATTCCACTATTGTGCAATACCAAAAGTGTCCAAACTTTGAAAAAGTGAGGCCAGCCATGATTCTATATTTCTAACTTTATTCTTATCATAATGCCATGCCGCAGCATTTTCATAGTTTGTTTTATATTACCCCAATTGTAAGTGCCTTTATTAAAAATAGAAGAAAAGTCTGATTACTTTTCAGAACAATTACAAATTTACCAACACAATACTGTCGCAATCACTGGCTGCATTATACTAATTGTTCTTGTATGTTTGTTAGTTTTTCTTTTAATAGCGATACAGCAGACCATATAAAATATAACTATTGTGTGGCGTCATTTAATCACGAGATGTCAATCGTTTAGCATCTTTCATTAAAAACCTTTTTTTTCGTATTGACATTCCTCCTTAAATTACACGATATTACATTGAAACATGATTCGAATTATAGAAATAGTAGTCGGTATGAACGAACCTAATTATGTAACCAAATCTCAGAACAATAAAACCAATTCTTAATTAACCAGTTGATGTTATCATGAAAGACAATGATAATTGTTTGGATTGAACTAGTCGAGGATTGAACAAAACTATCATCTAAGCTAAAACAGTTTATTTGTATCGGATGATGTTCTTCTCTATGTTATATAACGAAACTGTCCACGTGAATCTTAGTACAACGAAGCAAGTTGAAAGGGCCTGAAAAGGAGATTCACCTTGGAGGAAATTTAGGTAGGCATCGCAGCGACATTTTCTAACCGAATTAACATGTTGTGGTGGGCTTCTAGAGATAATAATGTAGGCTGCTTGGTTGTTTAATATTTTGGAAAGGTTAATTTAAAACAGGCAAAAACATTTGGAAACAACCAATGCCTAGCTGTTCACGCTAATGTATTTTAATGAACTCGTTTTGTTTTGGCAGTTTATGAACAGACCATGTTTACGAAACCATTCAAAATGTGTGTTATGTAAACGTAATGTCGTGTCTGTAAAATAGTCCAGCTAATTGATGGGTTTCACTAACGCCTAATTTATTCCAGCCAATAATCTTCTATCTATTCAGTAAATAAAATTCAGTTACGGTAATAAAGCAACAATATTAAATGCATTATATTCTGATTCTTTCTTCAAGAAGACACTCCTCAGACGTGTATTAAGTTGTTTCAGCGAAGATTTTTTAATGTAATGTAAGTTGTCAAATTCTTCTTTCTTTTTTGTTATATATATTATTTATTTGGTATAGTTTAGGCCTGTTCTCACCAGTCTAATGTGTGATTCCATTAACTTTCCGACACGAATTTTTCTCATGTTTCGGTTTCTATATTGGTGTATAACATTGTGTACAAACAACTTGTGCAGTGTTTTTCGAAGGTTCCTTGGTTAAAATTATGTACCCTAAAATATTGTCAGTTGGTATGGATAAAAACGCTTTTTTAATATATCAATAATCATTTTGACTAAACTTGTTCTTATTTACAAGAAACTAATTGTCGAAGATGAACAAGACAACGTGCGAAGATACAGTTGTTACCAATACTGCTGAAGACCCCTTCAAGATCATGCAGATGTGTTTTGGGTTGATAGGTTTAATTGGAAACTTTATCGTCATTTTCGTCATCATTACATACAAATCTCTTCGATCAAAGATGACATACCAGTTAGTGTGTAATCTGGCCGTTTGTGATTTCACCTCATCTTTATTCATGATTCCTGTATCTGACATCAAATACGATCAAAGTATTCTAATGAATATAGTTTGCCGAATTTATGGTTCACAATTTCTAATGTGGGCGAGTTTGTCTGCTTCTGTGATGGGCCTGTTGATGATCGCATTGGATCGTTATTGGGCTGTAGTCACTCCTCTAAAATACCAAACAATCATTTTCTCTAAGAAGCGTTACTTTATGTTAATTTTCCCGTGGCTTGCTGGAATGTTCTTACAAGTGTTCACTGTCTTTGTTAGCTTTGTCGATGAATGCGGTCAATGTTTGGAAACATTCAATAATGGTTATGTGTTTACGTTTATTGGAGTAACCGTTTTTTTGCTTTCGTACCTGATTCCTATAATATACATGTTTTTTATTTACAAGACGATAATCAAAAGTATGGCGGAAATGGCAAATAATATGAATAAATATCAACAAAACCATGCTGCTAAAACTCTAACAAAAACTAAATCCAAAATGATGTGGGTTTTCTTGTTCTTGACAGTTTTCTTTGCAATAACATGGGGTCCTGATAAGTTCTTCTGGCTGTATACTGCGTTAAGTGGGCAATCGTTATGTAAAAAAACGCCCCAATTATGTAATATTATTTTACTAATTGCGTATTCCAACTGCATTCTGAATCCGTTTGTGTATGCTTTTACACAGAAGAAAGTTAGGAAAAATGTATGCATTAAATAAAAATGTTAATGACAGGGAAAGTTGAAATACAAAGTAACAAACAAGATAGTTCAACGACTACATCGGTGTTAATGCAACATACTAGGTTGTACGCACTGGCCTACATATTGCATATATAGATAATTATTAACTTACATTAGATGAAGATTTAGAACATAGCTTCGGAAAGGAGCAATCCTGGATGCTGGTAGCCTATAATAAGAAGGTGCATGATGGGGATGAATTTGTAGACATTTTTGTTTTTATTTCACGGAAAATAGGCCCACCGGTAGGCCTACTTAAAGACCCCTTCCCTGCAATTTTGGACGTTTTTTGGAAAATAATACATAATTATATATCACTTTAAAAACATTAAACCATGTCATTCCTTGTCTTAAATGTACGTTTTATGGTAAATTATGATAAAAAGTGAGAAACAATGCACTACCTAAGTAGCTCGCGGCGATCGACCTCTCGTGGACGGTCTTAGGCCTAGCCTAGCTAGGCTTAGTTTTGTAGGCCTAGCTGGTAAACATCGGTAACGTACGAACATCGTACGCGAGCTATATACCTATCCTGACGTTGTATAGTTGCTGCATTAATTGTCTTTCTATTTTTGCCAGACTCCGTTGATACAAATTGGGGAAAACCCAGTATTTTCGCTGAAAAGTTAGGAGTCTTCCATTTGTTTTGGCCTCACGATCGATCGAAAAGTGGGGGAATTACAGGTGAAAAACAAAAATATCAATCCGCGCGCAATGCATTTTGGGATTTATAGCGGGCCGCTATAATTATTAGAATCGGCTTATTTTTCACATTTTTAACCGTTTAAAGACGAAAAAAGTTATCGCAATAGGACCATATAGTATTATTTTTACATTAAATATAGTTTGTGATCTTAAATTAGATCTAAAAAACGTAGGGAATGGGGCTTTAAAGAGGTAATATTATTAAACTATAGTGATCCATCCTGTCTAAACTGAACGTATGGCGAGGGCTCATCGTCTGTTCAAAATGTATATAAAAAAGAGATAATTGTTAGAAATATTAGTTAACATATCAGAAGTTAACAACTTTATTATGACGTATCTATTAAGCACTATGACCATGATCCTACTATTACGCAATTTACCAAAAAAGTGTTTAGTTGTATTGTATTTGAATAACTGACGTTTGTGTTCAAAGTATATCGCCCTCTCTTTCCAAAAACAAACGTAATTGCTTTCAAGAGGGCGCAATTACTTTATTTAACAATTTTGCCTATTTCAATGCATTTTAAATATGATTAAAATAGAGTATTGGGATATATGATATACTTGAGTTAAAATTGGTAATAGAATCCCTTTTAAAGTTGTTATGTATTTTGTTTTGTTTTTGTTGGAACTGGAATTTTCTCTGATCTATAGAGGGGTAGTAGCTCTGGAATATGGGCAGCAGACGATCAACAAGAAATCATCGTCGATCGTTCGTCCTACGTGTCATATATCACAAGAATGAGTAATCCGCGATTTTCCCTGTAACATTAATATTGTCCATGTGGTAGGGCGCCGTCATTAGTGTGGATGTATCTGGGATGTATACAACTTTTTGTGACGGTTTCACTAATCAAAGGCTGGACCACCTGATGATGAAAAATGTTATCAACTACATGCCAACATCATGTTAAATACTATTTGGATATTTAATTGTTCGTTTTATGCAATTTATTTAGTAAAAACTGCCGTATAAACAGTTTGCTTTATCAACCGGACGCTACGATAGCGTGACCGGACGTGTTGGTGTTTACGCGTTTTCACGAAGGATAGTTTAATAATATTCCTATATTTAACTTGTTTCTGGTTAAAAAAATAAATGTTAATGACATTTAACATTTTGTCCTATTAATAACATGTATTTTATACTAATTTATATCATAAAAACAATACTTAATTTACCGGGCGTAGAGTAGTACACGGCAATGGTAAAGAATAGGCCGTGCTGAGTAACGATTCGTTGATTTTTGGTGTTGCTGTGTTAGACCTTTTTTGTGAACTAACTTAGCATGTTAGTAAATAATTGTCTGTAAAAGTGAATGTACACTAGTTTGTTAATATATTATTATAAAATAGTTTACAATTGCAAAAACTATTATCATAATTCTATTTAATGTGACATGTATAATATCTATTAAATCAAGTCTTATCAAAGATCTTATAATCTAAAGATGTGACACCATCCGCGTTTACGCGTAACACTTTAGAAGTGTCAAATTATAGTGCGCCCCCTCGCTTAAACAAGTAACGAACTTTTGCGTGACGATCGCAATATTCTTTAGAAAATGGGATTGAGGAGTCGCGCCAAAGTTTGTATGGTTAAGAAACACTGAATGAAAAGAGAAAAAGTGGAGGGATGTACTGTGCTACAATTAATTGTAAAAGCAATTCAAAGGCCAACCCACAACTTTAGTATATAAGATCTTTGGTCTTATTTAGTATGCCCTTATGAGGGCGGGCATCACTCACTGGAGCTCTCTGTTGTTACAAATTTCTCATGCAAAAATCGCGGAATACTCATTCTTTGCGTGTGATATATTCTTTGGTATCGTGTGTACACAGCGCGCCACGGTTAAAAGGATGACCTGACACGAATCTGACACTCTTTCTTTAAATCTGAAGAATATCACCTCCTCCATCCTACACATGGTGTCGCCGCCCACACTCATTGTTTGTTGTTAAAGTTGGTAAGTTATTTATATTGGTTTTCCCTATAGGCCTACAAATATTATTTTAGTTGATGCAGGTCTAGCTAGCTACTACTACCTAGCCTAGCCTAGCTAGGCTAGGCATGACACCTAGGCCTAGGCCAGAGCCTATAGGCCTTAGTGCTTACTACTACTAAGCTAGTAGGTAGTAGTAGGGCCTAGCCTAGTAGGCCTACTAGTAGCTTTAGCTAGCCTATCTAAATTAGGCCAAGTCTAGAGGGCTTACTTACTACAGTAAGTGACTTCCTAACACTAACAGTAGAGTAGAGTAGGCATGTATTACTATTAGTACTATTAATTAATAATATTAAATAACAATGAACATATTATAGCATAGGCCTCTAGTAGGGCCTAACTAGGCTAGCTAGGCCCATAGACTAGGCCTAGCCTAGGCCTAGCCTCTCTAGGCTAGTAGGCCTATGTTATTATCCTGCCTGTGGGTGGCTGGCAATACTTTTGCCGAACAATATAAAAAAGAGTTAGAAAGGTAGGGCTCAGGAGGGGCCTAGGCTGGTAGCATAGCACTAAACTAAAAGAAGTAGGCTATACTCAGCTCTACTCTATTAATATAAGGTTTATCGCAAATAGCGTGTGCGATGCATGATGGGAAGGATTTGGGAGCAAACGTCACAACGCGTACGTACGTGATTTGTTGTTTGCACGTACGCGTCGTGACTTTTGCCCTCCAAACCATCATGCATTGTGCAAGCTATTTGCGATAAACCTTATTATAGGCCTACCTGGTTTGAATAAGAATTTATTTTTAAAACATTGTTTTAAAACGTTTTTCGTTTAAAAGTGTCCTTAAATAATCATTTTATAATATGAAATGTATACTTTTTATAAGTGTCATCAAGTTAAAAATTGCATACACTACACATCAGCAAATAGTTGTCAATTAATAGCACAAGAATAATTATTTTTATCTAAAACGTACTTAAATGACCTGTAACATTTATACGTTACAAAACAACTAATGCGATCTGATAATGGAATATAAGGATTATTTATGCTCCTGATAGACAGAAACTAATTGAAGAACAATTTAAAGGTTAGGTTTATGAAATACGAGTCTTTTATCTTCTGTTTTGATACATTGAACTTTTAACACAATATTGATTCTGTCGTATTCGATTTACATGCTAAATCATTAGATAACTACAGATTATTTGTCCATATGAATTTATCGTTGTGAATTTCCTTCATGATTAAACAAAGATATATTTCCGGACAGCCTGCTAAATATATGTAACGTAAAATCATATTAAATTTATTTTTATTTAATTGATTTTAACCTCTTTGCACTTTTATCCTTAATACATATAGGCCTATATACACGTCATGAGCTAGTTTGCAAAGTGTCGAATTGCGATGCGGCGAGTTTGCCTATAGGGGCGACTTTGAAAATGGACGAAATACCGTACACGGTACACAATTGGTAGTTAGTTACCTCTGCTAAATTTGAATTATCCCCGTTTTCATTTCGTCAATGTGCAAATTCTTGGTGCGTTATATCACTTTCCACAACATGACAAATAGCTAGAATGATGACAGCTATATTAAGCCCGAAGATATTTGATTAATAATACAAGTAATTAATAACAGGTATAATAGTCATGGTAATAATTGACCGATAGGTTATTCCAATCCAGTGTGTATTCTATTTCATTACCTCCATACCTGAAGATATTGTATTGTTAACACCCCACGACAGGTTAGAGCATCTTGCCCATTTTCGAGTCGAGTGGCCGAGCGGTTAAGGAAGGAAGGCAGGGGCGTTGCAAAACCATAGCTATCAGCAGTTTATACAATCGGCACCGGTTCAAGGCACGCCTTGACCATTGATCTGGTGGTAGTCTTCTCGGATAAGGGACCCTTAGGGGAGTAGAAGGCTGTGGTATGAATGTGTCGTCCACACCTGTGCGCAACTCAGCCCAGTAGGCAGGCAGGTTATTCCCTCATTCACATGTTTTTTTAACTCTCGGAGTACAAATTAGTACTAGGCCTAGTACCATACATGAAGATGCCTTTCGCCCCTTTCACATCGCCTACTAGTTTACACACAGCGGACCAGCATGCATCATTTTGTATGTGTGCACCTAGGTATGTAAACTCCGTAATAAAAACACGGCCTATAAATATTAAGTTGAATAGGTTCCAGGCGACGATTCGACTCAATATTGATAAAAAGACAAACTTGTTTTGGCACATATTGCGTTTCATACGTATAATATTTTTAATTGGAATTAAAAATTATGGAACCAACAATACGTTTTGTTCGTATTGTCATTTTCATTTTATTTTAATGTGTGCGGACCGTTTGCGATCTCATAACTCAGTACTACTGTATTATTATTCATTTTGGACATTTTGACATTTTTTATTTCTTAAATCTTATATAGATATTGTTAACGTGATTTTAAGCAATGAATTCTTGATGTGAGTTTGAGCCTTGCGGCTAGAGATTATACGCTTTCCGATGTGAAGAGAATAAAATGTTAACTTGTCTATATCCACGCAGCTGGATGGCAGCGCATCTATCTTGATTTGTTTTTTTGTTTTATTTTTATATGATTTTTAATCAATTCCGTTAATAATTTTGTTTTATAATCAGTGATGTGGTTCAAGGTTATATAAAGTTTAGACCTCAGAGATTATAACTGTCGTAGCATTTCTTTAAAATCATGCGTAACACTACCATTTCAACGACATTGTTGGGTTGTCGTAAAAATATGTTTGAAAAAAGTCACCCGATTATATGTATCTGTCTTCACACATGTCATTATATGTCCAGTATCATGGTAAATTCTGTAATACAGTGTCACGTATCACATGTGACGCCGCCTTTGGCAACAATACTGTACAACAGTATGCTCGAATGTGACAAAATTGAAAGCTGGTGTTTTCAAGCTCATTTATTTCGTACGTTAGCCAGTCTTGCATTATACTTGTGTGTGTTTCGTAATTAAAGGCCAGTTTACACAGACGAGTGGTAACGGTAATAAAAATATAGTCTATGTTACTCCTTATGACCATTTACACACAAGGACGGGCGGTTTCTGCTCAGGATAGATACATTCTATGGCGGAAAATTGCTATATGGTTTTCCACTGACCGTTACCGCTCGTCTGTGTAAATTGGACTTGTTTGTTTGTTTGTTTGTTCTATCTTTATACTGGGTGACCTCTTCAGTCAAAGACTGATCTCCCAGAGGGCCCAGTTGGTGATCAGTGGCTGTGATGTACTAATACACCGGAGTAACCCCCTACTCGTCTCGAAAGATGTACTAGGTTCTTTAAAGTGCACACGAGCAAGTTGTGTACACTGGACCTACGGTTTATAGTCCTTATCCGAGAAGACTCGTTCTACCACCAGAACCATGGAGTGAGTGAGCCTCGAACCCCTGCCGATGTTATGGCTACGTGATTACGGTTCCACTGTCTTAACCGCTCGGCCACTCACTCACTTAACGCGGTACGCCCCCTTTGGTTACTGCATTTACTGATTAAAGATACCATTACTCGTTAAAAATATCCTGTTATTTTTTCTTATGAATATGAATAAATTATGTCGGTTTTGTTTAAAGACTTTAGTTTAATCATGTCTATGTTGACCTAGAAGGAGAGTCACGAAAACGACCAAACCAATCACAAGCTACAATTCCGATGAACCATCGCGTTGTGATTGGTCAAATTATTTATGGCGCAATACGTCCCCGTTTGTGGTAAAGCTTCTTCATGTCACTGTGTGTTTTATAATGTACATCTAATAAAAATAGTACATATTTACAAATTACATTTAACAGAGCGCCAATGTTTCAAACCAATGATTTGATGTCTTTATATACTGCTTCGAAGTAATATTAAATAATTAATAATACAAATTATATGGCATACAGACAAAACCCGAAATGTCGATTGGTGGTAACGTAAAAAAAAGGACAATAAATACTTGGGGAAACTAGTCTTTATTGTGACCTGTGTTTTCTCTATGTCCAATAAAAAAAAAATCCTGATGCAATTCATTTAATTTCATTCATTTATCTTTTTATTTCGGAATATCATGGGGACATAATCGACAAATTATCGTGCAATAATCGTGCAATTATCGACAAATCTATTTAATCATTTCAACGGCATTTTTGTTTGGACCAGGTGACTTTATGACGAATTCAAGGAAACCCTATGCATTATGTGTTATATAATGTAAGTGCAAAGTATGTGTTATTGTTGAACAATTTCGCACATTATAATTTAAAATAAGTTTTAACTTAGTAGTTTTATTGGATTGTAATTATTGTCTTTTTTCCCCTCAATTATAATTTATTTAATATAATGTATTATTACGTCACACGTAATACATAATACTGCTATTAAAGCCTGTTTTCCTGTCGACGTTATTCGACGCTATCGTCGTTGATCGTTAACAGTTCAATGACGATCGTTTGAAAACGATCAAGTTGAAATGATAACGATAGCGAGTACCTTTTCCTGTAAATCGTTAACATTTCAATGTTTACGTAGAAGATTGCCGATTATTGTTAACGATAGCATCGAATAACGTCGACAGGAAAACAGGCTTTAGATTCCCGTTATTACGCTGAGCTCGAGCATCGGCTTAGTACCGTGTCATGCGGCTGTAGTCATCAGTCAACGTAGTTAGATATTCGTCATCCCTTGTAGCCGGTTTACTGTTTTCCGTCGTCATTATCATCGTAAAATCAAGGCAATAATCATAACAATCACCATACGTCATTATCATAACATTAATCACCTTCTTCAATGCGGAAATGGGTGATTGGGTGACTGACTCTTCAGAAGAAGGGTAATCGTGGATGCATGCGTATATTATCATATTCCCCTCGTTCGTTCCATGGGCGGAGAAGTGTCCCCTTACGCTTGGTTCCCACTACTAGCGAGGCAACGTAACGCAACCTGCGTTAAAATGTCCTTCCAGTAATCGTGCTTGCCCTCGTCTTCGTAAAATCAAAACCGCGATGTTTACAGCATTTTTGCGTTGTCGGTTTCCACTTGTGATTACCGCAATATAGCACTTTTCGTCAATACGCTGCGTCGCTAGTGGAAACCACGATTTAATAAAGATGTCCCTTAATGGGGGTATCTCAGGGGAGGGATTGCGGTGACTGTTGTGGATGACACATATCTATTAATACAAAGTATGCTTCATAACATTTCTTGAATTCTTTTGCAAATTTATTTTCATCACCTAATAAATATTTAAAATACGCATATACATATCAATAAATAAATAAATATTGCCTCTTTTTTAAAACTTTATACAACAATAAATAATTATATTATAAGTAAACAATATATATTATATTACGCTCGAGCTGTCGATAACTCGGTATCTATTGTACAGACAGTGATACAGTGTTACATTATATATCATATGTGACGCATGTTTCATATAGGCCTTAACCTTAAACATAACATAATACAGGCGCCACGTGTGATACATTATGTGTATTAAGACATTTGCTTGTATACTGGACATATAATTTCATATGTGGTGATACAGTACAAGAATTGAATTCTGGCAATTGTGTAGGCCTAGTGTTATAGCGAAATATACGGAAAATATTCCGTCGTCAAAATATATATATAATAACTTGAATACCATGAATATCGCGAGTTTCATAATTAATAATTCTATATTGGAATGAACAGCAAAATAATTACATCATTTTCCCTGTTTTCAGATGTAGCCATTAGGCCTAAGACAACGTTGCGGCAAATTTAGCTAAAGAACAAAAACATATTTTAAAATCATTTTATGTAAGCTATGATTCCCACTTCTACTACCGCATTCCTTGTGGTGCGTGCATCCTAAGGCGTGGTCCCCACTAGTGACACAACGCATGGACGTACCTGCAATGCAAACGAGTTGACCAATGACAAGCCACTGTTCAAATAATCCATCGCTTGTGATTGGTCAAATCACTTACGTTGCGTTACGTCCTTGCGTTGCGTCGCTAGTGGGAACCAAGCCTTATGGGAACTAAGCTTTACAGACAAATTAAGACAATGCATTGCTTTTGCAAGGATGCTATGAATCTGGTGTAAAATCAATTTATACATAGCTGACACATAAAATGGAAATTCTATTCTATGCTATTTGTGAATTGTTAGACATTTTTAAATTCGTTTAAACTTTTTTTCCTAGTTTTGTTTAGCTTTGTTACAAAAACCCTCATTTTGATTTTGATAGTACACTGATTATAGGAGTGGAATATATAATATCTAAACAAAATAAATATTATGTAGACGCGAGGCTTTATTTTATTTGTATTTTGACCTGCATAAAGTCGTATTCTGGTACTGGTAGTGTTTAAAAAAAAAACATCTATGGCACACCAGAGCGGACTTTATAATTGGCTTCAACAAGGTGAAATGTGTTCGGTTTTCGATAACTTTTCAAAATACTGTGGTTGTCATAAATAACGAAGTTTACTGCGAATCAACACGGTGTGGACAGCTCTCTAAAGTAATAATACTTTGGTCGCTTATAACTGAACATGTACAGTACTAAACACAACGTTTCATGATTTCCTTGCCGGCCTGTTTCTGCTCAACATGAGCTCCCTCAAAGCATTTGATGGTCCGACAGGTTGTCCATTATTATCGATTAAGCCTTCGTCAAGTAATTGTTGATATTTTTGTCTTGCATCTTCTACTCTTACTCCCCATGCTTGTAGTAGATTTACAAATGCATCAATAGCGTCTGCAATGAAAGAATGACATAAAACATTTAGATTTTGTGAACTGTATTAATCTTTAAATGGAACCGCGTTTCTCCAGCCGCTCGGCCGTATAAAAATTACATTTCTGATCACGTAATTTAAAGATACACGTAAACATAATGTATACGCAGTACAGCAATGTTAATATCAATCTATCTCTTTGCAATATCCATAATTGAAAGAGATAATCTGCATCATGTAGTGTAACATAGATGTTGGTTTATAAGGATTCCAACATGGACGTACGCGAATCGTAATTTGACCAATGACAAGCGACAGTTTCGGATGACTCATTGCCGCTTGCGTTGTGATTGGTTAAATTGTGAAACGTGGCGCTACTTATGACGGTGCGCGTCAAATTCATGATTTCTGTCTTTGTATCATTCTTGACTTAGATTCGTTAAAAGTTGCTTTTGAAAATATTACAATTTAGAGGATGTCTTGAATGACAACTTCAATTTATATTACTGAAGAAAAATTGGCTTTTAGTGCATCGTTTGACGTTAATCACTTTTTAGTTTCAATGTTGGGGACTCACGCGACACTTTATATTTATTGTTACCTTTTTCTATACAATTGATTTTGACCAAATGATTAAAACAAATGCCAATTGCAACTTACTTCGTTTTGAAATACGTTGAATCTCATGATTATTTTGCTTTTGTGATTGTGATGCCGCCTGTTCCATTGTCTGTCCTAAAATGAGTCGACAAAGTAGCCTTGATGTAAGGGAATCAGCTAAGCAAATTTCTTCTACTGTTGAATAATCTAACGTTAGTGGTTCTTCACTATCTTGATATACAGGTCTGCCATTTACAGTAGATGATGTCGATGATAGTAAGATTGAAAGTACCAGTAATATCAGTGGAAAAGTATATGTTCTTACTTCCATTTTATGTATTTCTGTACAGATAAAACAAATATATATATATTTTTGTTATTAAACAGTAAAAATTGATATTTGTAATATTTTATACAAAACAACGAAATTTGACTTTCGGATAAACACAACATTGATATGAAATAGTATTAGTAGAAAACATGCACACAAAACATTTGGTTTAACACAGTTATGTCGCCCCCATGCGATTTACTTAGACATACTTATAAGATACTGTATATAATTGGTTATTTTGTCGCTAAATATCTTTTTTTTTCTTTTTATTTCATTTCATGGATAAAAGTGGGAACGAAGATTTAGTCTATAATTATGTAGATAATACGATCTACTGTAAAATATGACGTGGGTCAAAGTGGGAACGAAGCTTTAATCTTCTATAATTATATAGATAACACAATATACTTTAAAGTGGATACTGTATAATCTTATTTTATGCGTTTATATTATAGAATCATGATATTTCATAAAGGTAACACCGTGACTATTTCAGGGCAAAGTACGATCATACATCAGCATTACATCTTGACATACAAAAACCTTGCCACTAAATGTTTTGCATAATTATCGTATATATTTACTTCTCTTAAAATCGCATGCGACGAAGATATTGAGCGGTTAATTCCCCTTTTAGATCTGTGTATCGAGACCATGATAAAGTAAGCTTGGCTGCTTATGTTATCATAACAATTATGCACTAATAAATATAAGAACGCAGCAATAAGCAGGTGGCGTTGCTGAAATTGCTGCGACCTATTGTCATAACGCTTTAAAAAGGCATCAGGAGTGCCTTTAATCTCATCAGTGCGTGCGTCAAAGAAATAATAATCAAAATAATTTAACAGCCTAACGAGCACGAGTAAAACAGTTGCTGAACATCCATGAATAATAACATGTTTCGTAACTGTTATTTTCTTCCGGTTTCCAATTCATTGGATGATTTGACTGTAACTTACGGTGGCGACATGTCCGTTTATAAATAGATGGACTATTTCATCGCTCATTACATGTCATGCATCATTTAAGCGCGTTCGTAACCATGGTGATGCAATTAAGGGAATCGATTAGTATTTTGTTAATGGAATTAAAATATATTTTTAAAGTCAAATTTGTTATCTGGGGAAACAACAATTGTTTGTTTCACGCGATGTGCCCTAGTATTTCTTATGTTAGTTTTTCAGAATGCGGTTGAATTTAATATGTGATAAACCTAAGCCTTTGATTCAGTAAATGTAGCACTAATCAACACATCTATAAACCCAAACCTAATACATATTCAAAGGGCAAGAAAAGTTGTGATGTCGTTCACACCTAAATAAATTTACAAGTTTATAACAAAAATGGTGGTGCCATATATTCAGATTTGAATTGACCCTTGGTTTTGGTGAGCCCCATTTCTCGCGTCCGTGTGAACTAATCTTTAGCAGTTGCGAAGGAGCACATAATTTGCTATTAACCTTGATCGCTGCAACAAGATGATGACGAGCAAAATCACCTTTAAAGTTAATCAACCTATTCACCTGCATTAATCAGGAAAAACTAATTATCTTTTCTGCAATTTTGATAAATGTGTTTATTACCGACATTAAACCGTGATTGTTCTCGAATGTGGGTTATTATATGTAGTTCTCTCTTATTAACTTCCACTGCGAGATATTAACCAAATATCTACACACATCAATTCTTGCGTCTAATTTAGCATTAATTACAACGCTGCCACACATCTTTCAGTTTTAATTTTATATCACAAACATTTCTTTCATTGTACAGTATTCCCGTATATAAACAAGCTTGGTTTAGAGCAGCATTGTGAAATATGTTCTTTAATTCTAGTTTCTAAATGCTTTTGTATGAATTTATCTGAATGAATGTCAGTTTTAATAGAATGTATAACAGGGTATTCTCGGAAACGTTAAGAATAAAGACCCATTATTCTAATTAATAATAATGAATAATAAATCACAAATTGTAGTTTTCGAGAGACATGCATAGCTAGATTTACGATAGGTTTGTGGAAACGCTGTGAGTGTAAAACGCGCGGTTATTACGGTTCAAAGTAACAAAATACACGTCACATGCGCAGTTTGGTGAATATCGCTCACGCAATTTGAAACGGTTTTTCAAGCGATCAATTACGCGGAACGCGTACACCCTCATTGACACAACGGTTGCGCGATAGGTTGCACCTCGTGTTCACCTCATATATCGGTGTGAACCAACCCAGGCACATACGCGTCGATTGATATGAAACATTACTTAAATAATTGTGACGGATTTCACATATAATTGTTTTATTTTTAATAATTGGATTAAGTCATCGTACTGTCAAAGAACTTTAAATGAAATCGCAAACAATAATTCGTGAACTATTAGTATCATTATCATTCGGCATGTCGAAATATGACCAGACTAGCGTAATACAGTAGCGAAGTAAATGTACTATTTGTCGAAATACCTTGCTACAGTTATACCATACGATTGGAATGTCAACCTTTTAAACTATAAACTAAAATATTTGATTGCGAAAATAGATTTATCCCCTAAATCCGTCTCATTCGTTGGAATGAACAGTTGCAATACTTGCGCTATGCCACATTCCGTCGTCAATTAGACAAATTTCAATTACCAAGTGTGCACATATATTATTTAATAGGAAAACACCTTTATACACTTTAATTTTAACGTGAAACGGATGCAACCTATTTGTACTGTAAACTGAAACGTCTTCAGAAGCGAACATCACTGTTTTATTTAATCGTATTGATCCCAAAATGGAAAACGTACACATTGGCGCACTTCCAATGCGTTCATTAATCGATGCTATATATGGCAAAGGTGGATGTTGGCAATTCATTCATTCAATCTTGTAGTAGTAAAACGGTCTTGTTTACTTCCGTGTGCCATGTCGTAATGAAAGATGGTTCCCTAAACATATAATTAACGTCTATAAATTCAATATTAGAGTACTGAATAACGAAAGTCAATTAACACATTTCTAATTCATTAATTCGCTAATGTTTCGCAACGGAATTACACGCTTCTAACCTATTATATTTGATAGGAACGTGTTTTTTTTTTGCCGTATGACTATCAATAATGAAAGGCAGGAGCTGAGGAACACAGTATTTGTCAAATTAGTGGTAAATCATGAATAGGCATTGTAGAAATGAAAAGCGTCACCGTAGATAAACAGTTCTTAATTTAACATAAATTATTATCAAATTATACACAATTTATACTTAATACTCAACAGCGATGATTTTTCTGCAGATACTCGATTTTGTCGTATTTTTTTTTTTTTTTACAGTAAAACATCTTTAAAGTGGACAATATTATTTATCCTAATAATGTCGCCAATTTCCGATTTTACACTATGGAGGTACATACCTCTATGATACAATCAACGTTTAGTCACATGACATACTGCAGAAGAATGATCAACGATGAATATGGATTATTGGTATATTAATACAAAAATATGGGGTGGGCTGAACGATTTTCAAAACCAATAAAAAAAATAATAATAATAATAATAATAAATAATAATATATTTATACAGGATAAAACAATCAGATAACAGTGTATCTGTTTTACATTGTGGTCCTGTCTTAATCAAAATATACAAAAGAGAAACTTAATTAAATATAATACATGTCAGTTTTTATGAAAAGAAATGAGATTTGTATCTAGCCTTAAAGGACGTAATTGTTGGTGCCGATTTAATATTAATTGGCACCAAAGGACGAATTCATTTTACTAAGAGTGTATTTAGGTATTGTTACATTCAAATTTTCTACTCCACGTGTTAAGTGGGTGTGAATATCGCGAATCAAAAAATATATATAATAATAAATAAAAAAACTTCAATAACGGATAAAAAATGAATGAACGAATACAATTTACATGTCTTTTTCTTACGCATCAATACGATACTATACGACAGGTAAGTGATAATAATGCCATTCGTATTACGAATTGAATGAGATAATAAACCTCGATATCATCACACTGTATTTCGATGGCTTACATTATTCGTTGAATCCTCATTTCAAAAGAGTTACCGAATATTGTTGGAGATTAGCTACACCACGCTAACCGACGAAACATTATATCTGCCGGATTACTTCAAAATCTCACTTAAAAACATTCTTTTCAGCTTGGTGACAATTTGCATATTAAAAACCGACCAAGAATGCCGCAGTTAATAATGCATGATTATCTCGACTGAGATACAAAAATAGATAATAAATAGATAAATACAAAAAAAGGGGGAAATTAAACAAGTTAAACTAAAGAACAAGAAATGAAAAGGTTTTGGAAAAAATTACTCTCTCATTAAAAATCTATTAACCTTTAAAGATTGTATATTTATAAGCGTGGTTTGAAAAAAAAAAGAAAAAAAATATTTAGCGACAAAATAGCCAATTATATACAGTACCTATATTGGGTGCTTTATAATGATATTTATAATAATTAGTGTACACTTACCTATATAGATTCTTATATTATATGAATATGAATATACATGATATGCATAATTAATTATTGATAGAACATTAATATTAATACTTACAAATTGATTAATTGCAGTGTAAATTATTATTTCCCGACTTGTCGCTCTATTCCAATAGTAATATTTGTTTCTCAAAACTTCGACACAAAAAGACTTTTAAATCAAGAAAAGAAATTGTTTCATCCTATTCATAAAATATCTGCTTTGGAACAAATAGCAAATAACTTCATATATATATATATATGTGCTGCCACCCCGCAGTATACACGCAGCCAATGGGTGTCGAGTTGAACCGGTTCCGGATCTTAGGGGCGTTACATCCATTTCAGTGATCTGAAGAATTTCTACTTATTATTAGTTAGTACGTTTACGCAGATAAAACAACAGTGATATCGATTATATATATTAATATAAATAATAGCATGTACAGCTATCGCTATTGCACGTAACTATTTGATACACACAAGTTGTATATGACTCTGTGGAGTTAACAGTGCCGAATATTATAATCACAGTGTGTTGATAACAAAGTTTGCGGTACACGACGTTTCGATCAATATACTTTGATCGTCCTCAGGAGTGAGAACGATCAAAGTATATATGGATCGAAAAGTCTAGAAACTCAGCAGTTCTTTTCAGATATACGTGGTATAGGCCTACCGCAAACTTTATATCAACATTACATATGATTTTTCCATGCAAACTTTTAAACAATATAATTACAGTGTGATTATGAATTAGGATGACAATGGAATTGCGGTAAAATATTCAAATAATAATTGTATTACAGTAGTTTCGCCTCCTTTGGGACACTCCTGTAGGGGGACACTCCTGTAGGGGGACACTCCTGTAGGGGGACACTCCTGTAGGGGGACACTTCTGTAGGGGGACACTTCTGTAGGGGGACACTCCTGTAGGGGGACACTCCTGTAGGGGGACACTCCTGTAGGGGGACACTCCTGTAGGGGGACACTCCTGTAGGGGGACACTCCTGTAGGGGGACACTCCTGTAGGGGGACACTCCTGTAGGGGGACACTCCTGTAGGGGGACACTCCTGTAGGGGGACACTCCTGTAGGGGGACACTCCTGTAGGGGGACACTCCTGTAGGGGGACACTCCTGTAGGGGGACACTTTCCCATGAAACGAACGACAGGAAATATGGCACGCTAACCCGTCAATATGAAATATGCCTATATACTAAATGTGACTTATTTTACATGTTTGCAATTATTATTGTAAATTATTACCTATACAACAGTTCAGTCTTTACTGAAATCATCAGTTTTGTTTTGTCATTATAATACCACTAATATGATTGATTTGTACCACGCAGGAATTTCGTGTGAACACTTTTTATTGAGGATCGTACAAAAATCCGTGGGTCTTTTTTTGAAATAGCATCCGAATTGATTGCATGGTTAAGTTTTTAGTATGTCCTTAGACATAAACCAACGGACATCTTACTGACCACAATAACTAGACGTTTGACAGAATATGACATCAAAATCGTCATCATATTTGTTTGACACTGTCTGGTCACAAGTGGGCCTAACCGTTATAATTCAATTCATCACAATTGACCATTGTTATATTAGTGTAGACATGGCCGAAAATGAATTTATTTAAAATTGATTTAATAAGTTTATTTTAAACAGTTTTTAGGATTGTAACTTTTATTTAATAGCGTTTTCTCCACATTTAGACACAAAAAAAAACACCCTCGGCTATAGAAAATTAAGCAAAGCACTCTTCTTTTGTGAAGAATTGTATTAATTTGGAACCTGATTTATATGGTATTTTTCAATAAGTTGTTACGTTGTATTTATTGTTGACCGGTACGGATGACCAAAAGTAAACATTGGAGATTGGAGATTTAAATCGTTTAAAAAATGAGCAGTGATTGTGAATGTTGTCTGACTACTAAACTCATGGCCGGGTATAAAGCATCAACTGTAGAAACGAGACGCTTGTTACAACCGTTAATGTAGAAAACGCCAGCTTATGTCGAAACAACCGTTGATGTAGAACAACCAACCGCTTATGTAGTAAAACCTCCAGCTTATGTAGAAACACCAACAGCTTATGTAGTAAATAAAAATCAACACCAGCTAATGTAGAAACAGTCAACAGCTTATGTAGTAACGAAAATTTCCTCCCAGCTTATGTAGTTACTATCGCCAGCTAATGTAGAAAATGTTATATATTTTACAAAAATGTCTCATTCATGTGCAAATGCATCGATCTTTACTTAGCTATCAGTCTTTCCACCTCTTGGTTGTTTCGACATTAGCTGGCGTTTTCTACATTAGCGGTTGTAACAACGCTTCGCATCAGGCATTCTTAAAAGACTTGCTTCAAGTCTGTAGTTATTGTATTTTTTTTGTAGTCCATCAGTCGGCGTTTGGTTTTTTTTTTGGGTGAGATCAAGATTATACGTATGAAACGTCATATGTGCCAAAATATTTTACTAAAATTAATTTGAAAATACGTCTAGATCCTAGACTACAGGCCACCGCCTTTGCGCTCTGATAAAAAGTTAACTGAGTAAACTCATGTTTTAATGTGATTGATGTTCCACTATTTGTTGATGATAAATGTCTTCATCTCGGCTTAGCGGTTGCTGAAAGTTGCATTTAGCATGAATATCTAGATTATTGTTCTTAATTTGTTTGAATTTACATTGATCACATCACAGTAGCTAATTATTCATTCCAAAGTAAGAAAACATACACATTCCAATAAGTACATATAGCAATAACGAGCTTTTTAGAATATTCGTCTAAGTTTGAAGTTACAACAAGTGGATCATACGTGATACTGTATCTCAGCCTGCTGTGGATTAACCCGGTTTCCCACTAGAACGCAACGCAAGGACGTAAGCCAAGCGAATTGACCATTCACAAGCGACATCGCTTTTGATATGGCCAATTCGCTTGCGTTGCGTCTAGTGGGAACCACCAAACTTTAAGGAGAATGATAATGCATAGGATGATGGCTATGATAATATATAACAGGACACAAACGTTGACGACGTGCGTTATCAAATGTTGTTAATAAGTTTCTCTCTTGTTCCACGTGACGGATCTTTTTTTTTGACAAAATGTAAGTCTGGCGGATGATAATAAACGTTACACAATGAATAAGTCACTCTTGTTTAAGTCTCCTTGCGTCATTGCGGTGGTGTATTATATCCAGCTACGAAAACTGAGAACATAAATGGTACCCAACCTATGTCAAAATGTCAATACTAATATACAATAATTCACGGCAACCATTTTTAATGTAATGCGAATTTAATCCCATCCACCCACAGCAACCTTTGAATATATGAAATGATAACATCAATAATTGTATGATTCATTTTTTTTCCAGTAAAGCCATTTATTTTGTGGGGCCTTTTACAATCACAGCATCTCGCGTGCTTGTAACGTTTATTTCTGCTGTGCCACAGAATAAGACCAAACAACGCTATAACGTTAAATGACATCGCGGTACATAAATAAAAACCGTTGGTTAATAAGTATTGCGCGTGCGCGCTCAGTAATACGTCACACCTGATATACTATGTTTCATATGTCTATTGACAAACTGAAAAACAATATAATTGTTAGATGTAATGGGTTTCGGATAAATCATGCTGTATAAAAAGGAATTATCACGGGGAATGGGTTAATTGTTAACTTCCAACTAACCATAACCTACGTGATTATCTCCTATGAAACCTAACGCGTAATAAGATGACGTCACATGTATGGTTGCTATTATTGCGTACGCGTTCACATGTGTATTTCACTCAGTAACGAGGTATGGTCTTTGTGTTTCGTTCACACTTACCTAATAGTGTCAATGACTTTCACAATATACATGTCAATCATTTATTCTAATATTTATCTCCATATTGATTGTGTTTATAACTTCACAATGGGTGCTGCGTGGTGGTTTAAGTGGTAAACTAGATTCGCGTTCACACGCGCACTCTCACGGATTATTTCCAGGTTGTTTTATACTGACAGCAGCACGATCAATCAAACTTCATATGAAGGGGTTTACAAATTAGGAATGACAAACACCATTATCATCGTTTTAGACCGCCAACCTGAACATGAATGACAAACATGAATTTCTAGGAACAATTATCTTCCATCTAACCTACAGTACGTCACATGACTAATAGATACATAATGAAAGTGTTATGTATATACCATCATTACCTAATAGTGTAGCCACACGATTTAAAAAGTAGCGATAGTATTCGTCATCAGCGAAAATGTATATAGCTATTTGACAATATAAACAAACTGTGAGAGTGAGTGCCTGTGAAAGACTGTCATTCACCCCCTGACCCGAAGATCGTTATTTTACTGCTGTGGTCAGGTTTTCCTATTCAAATATTTATTTACGGTTATTCATGAACTTAAATGGATAAACGATTGAATGTTGTATTATACAAGTGATTGATCAATTATAACAGCAACATGATCAATGTATTACCCGGATAAATAACCAGGATGGAAGATTTAATTGGTCATTATGGAATATCACGTGATTTTTTTTTAATTATGCAGTAAACATCCACATCATTAAAGATATATTGTCCCCCTGAAAAAATACTTTTTACAAATGTTGTTGTTGAATATGCCATTTTAATTCCACATAATAGTTATTCACTTTGACCAAAAATTGAATCTAAATGAACTGAATATAAATATTGATTATAAGATGAACCCTACGGCACTCATAACAATATTGTATTTTTGTATTATATTAAGGTTAATCATGTATCAAGTGTACTATGCCACATTTGTGTTTCCTCGCATGAACTTTCATTATTTTAGAAGTACAATGTTTTGTATTTATTTTATCTCAGCATGACTCTTTATAATTCTGTGGTATCATCAGAAGAAATTCGTGATAAATGAACGACGGGGTTGGTTTCAAGTTAAATTAAAGATGGAAATGGAGGATGAAATAAATTCGTTACTTCTCCATTTCAAGCGGTTGAAAAGTAAATGTTTTCCGGTGGTATAGATCCAAATTGGACAGAGCTCACTGGTCGATAAGACCAATTATCGATGCGAATCCAACTGGTTGGGAGAGAAACAAGCCCCTCTCAACAACACAGTTAGACCTGTTCTAAGTATTGTATCTTAATTTGTTCTGTATCTAGCAAAGTGTGGTTATAAAGTTTCACATGTTCGTCACATATTACAAATGTATCAGGAACTATTTCTAAATGTTGGTTAAAGTTATGAGAAACAACGTCACCAGTTGCTCAATGAATGAGTGATAAAAATGTTATAAACCATTGTCAATCAGCAATTATACAACTTTGTGATAGGCGTTGTTGAGATATCATAATGTACATTATGTGTCGATCTTAATTGTTCTGTTTTAGAAGTTCAGTGAAATCAATTTAGAACCATTAGAATACAACATGTTAGTTTGGTTCGTATTGACGTTTCTTGACGTCTCTGACGGATGTTGTGATTTATAAAAGAATGTTAAGACATTCGCTGTCAGTCAAAATTATAGGAAGCAGTTTTTACTAATTATTTTCAAAAGAACGTGGTAATGTTTCGGAAGAAACCGGAGACAATTCCATGATCGATAATGATAAAAGAAGAACAGTTAATTGTTACGATATGGTGCTATTTTGGTACCTCTTTACAGTAGACTGTGTATAGGCCTACGAGTATAACTCATCTATCCATCTCACCTGTGTTTGAATTGAATCTCAATTTTTTTACTTGGCTGTATCTACTTATCGCTTCCAATTGACCCATAATGGCGATGAAAATTGTCAATAACAATTTAGTAATATTAGACTGTAATACTCATAAATTTGTACAAAATTAATGATAATTTCTTTGAATAATGGATAGCTACTATTACTAAGTATAATTTCATTTTTAAAATAGAGGAGATTAAACCGTCCGTTTTTCTTATCGTTCCTAGAATAAGATAAGCCGAATAATTGTCATAAATGACACATTATCGGTACCTTTACTATTAGTAATTTATCACATATTTTAACCAAATGGCATTGATGTAAACGTAAATATTAATGGGTTTCTTTTTAAATGTTTAAATGTTTTAATACCCATGTAAAATGATCGTTATATTAATGAGGAATAATCGTGTACACATACATATTAATTTCGCATTCATGTTACCGGAGCCTTCCATCATTCCTTCTTTTTTCACTTATTGTCTTCTTCAATTTATCTCACTATAAATAATCCTTGGAGTCAGCATGTTTGTTGTCATCATTGTCTTCTTCTCTGTTCTTCGCTGTCAATTGTAGTCGACATGTTTGTCATCATTTATTGTCCTCTCTGTTTCTCGCCTTCATCTCCATGCTTGTCAATATATTCTTCTACGTCTATATGTTGTCTGTTCATAACCGTTTTCAAAGTCTTATCGTCATTTTCGCCTTGATCTCCCGTTTACGAAATCGCCATCATCTCCACAACCGGTATATTTAGTCGCCGTATCTAGAATTCGACACATTAATTCACGTTAAACACAGATGAATATTATAGATGTGCCTTATTTTATTCACAACATCATACACGTTTCATAATCTATATTATATTACAATAGTGATATTCTGCGCCCCAGATTAACTTATCATGTCCAATACATTTACTATTTATTGCTGTCCTCATCATAACTTTACTTCGGTACTTAATACACGTTCATTTGTCATTTTGTTTTCTAAATTATCTCTCTTTTCCCACTCTATTTTTCAAACTTTGGTGAATCTATCTATCAATTTCTAACAATGTCTTTTGTTCACGTTTTATCAACTTTTTCATTTTTCTAATAAAAATTATTAGTCCATCAAGATATGCATTGACATAGTTCAGCAGATTTTGCAGACTAAAACTCTACTAATAAATTGAGCGATTATTATTTCTATTATTAATTACTTCATTGCTATTATACTGTATTATTCGAATATTATTACTGAATATTATCAATAGCCATATTATTAATGATAGTATTGTTGTTATAATAACATATAGTAATAATAATAAACAAAATTTCATATTAAAGTACGATGGATGTAGTAAATTTGTGATTTGGGAGTGTCCCTGAATATCGGTTGGCTGTTAGTGTTTATTTGGAAGTGTCCACTTGATAGAGGTGTCTAAAAGGGAGTGATTTTTAGTGTATTTTTCTTATTGACTCGATAAAACAAAACATTTTTGCGATACTATATTTATTTCGTCCGACTTACGTCATCGCTTTTATATTATCAGTGTTCGATTATTTTGGTTTTAATAGTTTTATCAGTAGGCATATACTATAATGATAATATTATGAATGTATTATTAATAATAAAAATAAAGACAAGTTCACTAGAAAAGTGCAGAGCGATATTGGTGTTGAAAATAAAGCAAAAGATATCATTAATATCGATATTTTTATTTTTAAAAAAAGTTTCCAATATTTTGTCCATTACCATTACAATCCGACATTCGATTTTTCTATGTTACCTAATCTTGTCATTATGTAATTTATTGTTTCTTAATAATTAAAAAAAAACATTAGCTTTAGTCATTCATGAAAAATCTATTTAGATTTTTTTTGATAATTAAAAATATATGGTCCACCCGCAAAATATGTTTAAATTTTGTTTGGTGAATATGCCATTGGCATAAAAATTTGAACAAAACAAATGTATTTACATGAAAAAACTGTAAAAAGCAAAAAGGATCAAATTGGCTGCCAGCCAATAGAATTTTTATTGAATTTAACCATTTATTATGTTATTTTATAAGTGAAAACATTTTTGTTTTGTTCTACAGCTCACTATGTTGGTCGGTCGGTCGGTAAACACTAACTCAAATTTGAAGCACGCCACTGCAGCTATGTATATGGCCTTGTTTTTCCTACGGAAGTGATGAACTTTATTAAAACTACAAAGTAACATATATTCAATGTCTGATTTAATTAATCTTTATATTTCATGTTTTAGGGGGACAATACATCTTTAACACAAGAGTATTTACATCATTATGTAGATAATTAAGTAATTGAATTAAAAAATTAAAATCATCCTAAGATGATGTAATCCCACGCGTGACATCATCTTAAAAAGCTTTGACGGTTTCAAAAGTCAAAGATGATTTTAAATTTATAAATAGAATAAATTAATTAGACCAGCTTGTTATTGCGCTTCTTCTCCAACAATATTAAATGCTGACATATATGACGAACATTTCGATTTAGATTTTTGTATCACAATCTTACATTCGCATTTTATTACCATCTTTTAAAGCTTTTTATCTAAACGTTATTTGTAGGCGTAGATTAATATCATGACAATAAGCTAATTTAGTACTTTGTCACGTTTCTACTGCACATTTAGCACTGATTTCTTACGACCTAACGGCCTTTTCGTGGACAGATCTGGATATTTTATTGTTGTTTGTGTAATGTTTACATTAAAAGTCATGGAAAGTTTATTATTCATTTCCATTTACAATCGTTCTTGGAATATTGCGTTGTTTTCAATTGTTGAAGAGTAAAATGAATTGTTTATTAATTGTGGTGTGTTTTTTTTTTCAACTACTGTATGTATATCAATGAGTAATCGTTATGTGTCTTTTATGGACTCTTCGAAGTTTTAGTTCATTTTGCTGTAGCCTACACATTTTTATAATATATATAGGCCTAAGTCTTCTATATTCTCTTGTAAAAGAACAAAATTTAGAAAAGGTATATTTTACACTCCATTTCGTTCTCCTCTTTCTTCACCATTTATTTAATTTTTAAATGTGATAATGTGTATATTATAAATGAATTGCAAGTTTCTCCACAATCAACGTTTCCTAATAATCTTAGTAATGACTATCGGCACGGTCAACATTGCGTGCAATTTACTATTTTCTATCGGTCGGACAACCGTGCGCAATTTACTATTTCCTATATGCACGGTCGACATTGTGTCTAATGTATTTTTTTCACATGGTTATTGTTTACAAAGTTTATTATTATTTTTCCTAGAGAAGTGTCCAAATGTCAATTGTGTTTTAGAACTGTTTCTATAAAGATTTCGTGTAGTTATAAATATGCAATATCCATTGAGTGCTTGACTGTGATCGGGTTTTTGTTGTTAATATAATTGATCGATCCTTTTAGTTTCTTCTCATCATTCATTACCTTGCCGCATTACGGTTTACTTGATGCATTTAGTTAAATAGTATTAAAGTAATGTGAATTATTTTTGTTTTTTAAATTATTACCGTCGTATAAATCTACATTTACAATTGTTTTGTTTAACAGATCAGAAGACGTTCTACAAATATGGATCGGTAATAATTAGGCCTTTCAATAAAACGTGTCAAAACTAACTCGAATTCATGTCGACAATGAGATGTATTTGCTGTTACAATTGATCATGAGGTTGGATATAATAAATGTACAAGCAAAATCATGATGTTTTAGGTGCGGCCTAAGGTATTGTGTGTGTGGGAAGCCCCGTATGTCTAATTTCGTGGAATTTACTTTTTTTTCTAGAATAACTCAAGGTTAAATGGTTTTACCTACTTTACAAGATCTTTTTATATAAATATATAAATAAAATGATAATAAATCTACTCGGTTAGCGGGAAATGGCTTTGGTCATGTTACAAAAGGAGCTAAGAAGTTGTCAAAACAATACATATATACCGGTACTATCTGATAACTTAACCACATAAACTCATAGAAAGTAGAAAGCCTGTTGCCATTTTCCCCTTACTGTACTGCTTTTGTCCGCCGTGGGAGATGACACACGTTTTTCAGCATCAAATTCAGGCATCACAAGCTGTACTATACTTTGAGTTAATATTTTCTTCCATAGCTTTATTTAATTACTAAGCCCGTGCTTAGGAAAGAAATATATATAATTAGTAAAAGCATCTGTTTAATAGATACATTTTATATAATATAAATTGACGTGCTTTGGTAGCAAAACAGGACACTCAAAAGTGTAATGCAACCGCGTACTTAGTCTCATAGACTAATCCATTAATTCCGAAACCGACTATTAAATTCGGAAACAAAATATAGATGAAATTTGGTAAATATTATTTATTTTATTCTAATTAATTTCACTATTACCACCGATGGTGTCTTATAGATACCGACATTTTTGTCAATTACTTCCGATGCCATTGACCTCTCAACTTATTGGCTTCATAAGTACCTCCGATGTGGAAATATAATATATCTTATTTTTAACATGCCATAACTTAGGATCCGGCAATGGCTCGAACAACCACCGCTTACAGGAGAGAAGTACCTGCGACATTTTTTTTCATAATACTCACGGACATGTTTGTCCTTTCTGCATATGCAGTATATCTTTCCTCGCGGGATAAAAGAATTCACACATTTATTTTTCATACATTTATTTGTTTGACAATCGGTGGTCCGGTCGTGTTTGCGTGAGCAAAGAAGCGCGAGAACATATCGTGTCAGCAGCCCCTATCATTAAAACTTAACTCGGTGCTTAAAGGGATAGGGATGGGGAGGAAGTTAGTTTCCCTCTCTGGGTAGAATTCCCTAGTATATGAGTATCCTAGTGTTTCAAAACTCCCTGAGGCATAAGCATCTTTATATGCAGACGATTTAGTAGGCCTACTGTAAAGCTCTGTCTACACTATCAAACTAGTTTGACAAAAAAGTGCCCAAATATGGTAGTGATATGCCCAAATATGGTAGTGATATGACATTAAGTCCATATAGGGGCACATCACATTTTTTTGTCACATAAAGTTTAATAGCATAACAGAGCTAAAGATGAGTTCCATGCGTTTCTGAAATCCGCCTTTGAAATATATAAATTTACAAATAATTAAGTAAATTTATATATACAGTAGATGTAATAATATTACATAATAATAGACAGATTTATATAGCGCAAATAAACGATGTCTCTATGCGCTCGACAATAACGAGAAAGAGTCGAAAACAAAAGGACGAGAACAAAAAGACAAAAACACCAAGCTAGCACACAAACCGGAGTATGGGGATACACCATCATCACCAGAATATGTTATGTAATATGTTATATTAACTTCGATTAGGTAGGTAAGTGCAGTCACAGAATAAGTTCTAATATAATAAATATAAATAATACTAAATATATATAGTAGTAAAGGGAAATGAACATTATTAAGAATCATTATACTATAATATCCCCTGTCATTGTTGTATAACTATTATACTATCGTCGATAGAATGAACGTGATGTGAATCTAAAGTCAAGTGGATACCATTATAGAGAAAACGGTGTCAAGGTGTATATATCGACGCACCTGTCGGTAAGTTCAAACGGAAATCGCGAGGGACTGCCCGTTTATAGAAAACGTACGGTAATTAATGGATGAAACCCCACCGTTTTGAGTAATACACAGTACTCCGGAACAATACCGTTTGGAATAATCCGGAAAATGCTTAAAGTGTATGCGTGATATATGAAGTAGGCTTTATTTATCGTATATAAGAGGTTTTTCATATTCACTGGCGGATCCGGCAGTTGATAATACATTTACAGGCACAGAATAAATTCTAAACCGCCCAGTGATATACTGAAAATTAATAAATTAATTTGAAACATTAAAAAAAAGGAAATCGGTGAGAATGAGAAAAAAACCCGAGATTCGAACCCGGAACGTTCTGTTTGATATGCAGATGCCCTAAACATTACACCACTAGACTGGTATCAATACGTTACGGACGCGCAGCAGTGATCCTACAATTATCAATTCATAACAACGTTTAACAATTTGAATTCATAAATTGTATGTAAAGTTGTTTGTAAAAATGCTTCCAGGTTAAGAGAAGGATTTTGTACTATTCGTCACTACTACTCTTTATTTAAGTTTTAATGGTTCGGTTTAACTATAATTTACACCACCACTAAACTGACCATTTGTCGAGTGTCACCACCGCTAAACTGACCATTTGTCGAGTGTCACCAACACTAAACTGACCATTTGTCGAGTGTCACCACCACTAAACTGACCATTTGTCGAGTGTCGCCATCAATAAACTGAACATTTGTCGAATGTCACCATCACTAAACTGATAATTTGTCGAGTGTCACCACCGCTAAACTGACCATTTTTCGAGTGTCACCAATAATAAACTGACAATTTGTTGAGTGTCACCATCACTAAACTGACAATTTGTCGAGTGTCACCACCACTAAACTGACCATTTGTTGAGTGTCACCAACAATAAACTGACCATTTGTCGAGTGTCACCATCACTAAACTGACAATTTGTCGAGTGTCACCACCACTAAACTGACAATTTTTCGAGTGTCACCATCACTAAACTGACAATTTGTCGAGTGTCACCAGCACTAAACTGACAATTTGTCGAGTGTCACCACCACTAAACTGACAATTTTTCGAGTGTCACCACCACTAAACTGACAATTTGTCGAGTGTCACCACCACTAAACTGACAATTTGTCGAGTGTCACCACCACTAAACTGACCATTTTTCCAGTGTCACCAGCACTAAACTGACAATTTGTCGAGTGTCACCACCACTAAACTTGACAATTTGTCGAGTGTCACCAGCACTAAACTTACCATTTTTCGAGTGTCACCAGCACTAAACTGACCATTTTTCGAGTGTCACCAGCACTAAACTGACCATTTTTCGAGTGTCACCAGCACTAAACTTACCATTTTTCGAGTGTCACCACTACTAAACTGACAATTTGTCGAGTGTCACCACCACTAAACTGACAATTTGTCGAGTGTCACCACCACTAAACTGACAATTTTTCGAGTGTCACCACCACTAAACTTGACAATTTGTCGAGTGTCACCAGCACTAAACTGACCATTTTTCGAGTGTCACCAGCACTAAACTGACCATTTTTCGAGTGTCACCGCCACTAAACTTGACAATTTATCGAGTGTCACCACTACTAAACTGACAATTTGTCGAGTGTCACCACCACTAAACTGACAATTTGTCGAGTGTCACCACCACTAAACTGACAATTTGTCGAGTGTCACCACCACTAAACTTGACAATTTTTCGAGTGTCACCAGCACTAAACTGACCATTTTTCGAGTGTCACCACTACTAAATTGACAATTTTTCGAGTGTCACCACCACTAAACTGACAATTTTTCCAGTGTCACCAGCACTAAACTGACAATTTGTCGAGTGTCACCACCACTAAACTTGACAATTTGTCGAGTGTCACCAGCACTAAACTTACCATTTTTCGAGTGTCACCAGCACTAAACTGACCATTTTTCGAGTGTCACCACCACTAAACTGACAATTTTTCGAGTTTCACCACCACTAAACTGATAATTTGTCGACCCCACCACTAAACTTGACAATTTGTCGAGTGTCACCAGCACTAAACTGACCATTTTTCGAGTGTCACCAGCACTAAACTGACCATTTTTCGAGTGTCACCACCACTAAACTTGACAATTTGCCGAGTGTCACCAGCATGCACTAAACTGACCATTTTTCGAGTGTCACCGCCAGTAAACAAACCATTTATCTTCCATGCATTCTGGGCTCCATATTTCTTTAGCCAATTGTAACAACTTTTACATCACATTTCTATTTTAATCTTTAGATTTCATCGCTATCATCTGTATGAAAAACCCTACAACTTTAGCATCCAATTCTACCATCCAACAATATACAGAGATGGGCCTCTTTGTGAAAACAAGCCCTTTTCGAGGTTTTATGGACCCTTCTTTTGTGTATGTCTAAATCATCTCTGTGCGTTAGTCACTCTCTACCAGTGATACACTTTCTCCCAGTGATATAATAATGTTATGCCGTCAGAAAGTGCGACGTTTACTTATTTATAAGGAGCACCTCTATCACCTCATCAGCAGGACCCAACAATGTGTCCCCTAATAGCGATATCCTCTGAATAAGGGTGGCTCTTATATTTCCCCTTTTAGTTCGTTTCACATGGCAGACCCCCCCCCCCCACCCCCCTTTCCCCAAGGACAGATTCTTTACTAATATTTATTAATAGATTATGACGATTCGATTTCGAAACGATTCGATTTCGTAATGATTCAGTATCTTTTCGCAGAAAGTAACGTGTTCAGTAAATGATAAGTCCTCCTCCTCCTGCGTTAAACATGTCATTTCTCATGACGCATTCAATAATAGCGACATTATCACATTAAAACTCATTAAGTAGGAGTAACCATTCCAACACAATGGCCGTAGTGTTAAACATTATCCTCCCTCCATCAGTGGCGTAATGGCTATGAGCGCTCACTGGCTAAACCCAGGGGCCCCGGAGCTTATGGGAGCCCCTGAGTAGGGCCGGCTCTGAGGAATAAAAAAGGCATTAAAATATGTCAACAAATTCTAAAAACGCTGTCTTCCAGCGGTGTAGGGCAACTTTTTAAAGTTCCTAAACCAGGGGCCTCTGCGTTACGCCAATGCCCTCCATCCACCCTCCCCTCCTGGTTTGTTTCACTGGAAAGTGTCCCTAGTGGGGTATCCTAAGAGAATAACGTCTTCACCAAGGGTCATTCAGCCGGCAATTATTAAAGTCCTTCCCATTCAATTAACTAAATTAAAGTAATAAATATATGCGCGTAAGTATAAAACAATTACCATGCACAATCGCAGAATTTAATATTTTTCTCTAGGCCTATTTCAAAATAATAATAAAGCCATTTTCTGTCCATGTCACGATACATAATTTGTAGTCGTATTACTATATGGTTATATTAATATGCAAAATGATTCTGTGACGGCTACTTTCGTTTGAACTTCCACAAATATAGTATATTAATTAAAATGAGTAATTTATTAAAATGATCTTAATTTGTGCGATATTATAAAACGTATTAATCTTTTGCAGAATTATGAGTCAGTGATAGTGATATATTTGTGCGCTTTGTATCTTTATATGGTCAAGCGCATGGTTCACCGCAATTAATTTCTGAGATTATTAACTAATCACGATGCATCAATCATCATAAATGAGGTACAGATCAAAAATAATAATATTTCATCACTATGTGATATAAAGTACTCTATCAAATCACAGAGGAATTACTTTAGAGCAAATTATGTTTAGATCGTACCCGCAGTCATGTGTAATATGGTTCAAGGCCATGTGTGTTAATTAACCCGTAACAATCAACTTCACCACACCTTCATTGTATCTAGGATACATTAAAATCACATAATTGTTAGAATGGGGAAAATTATACGCGTAAAATAATCGTACATGACGTAAGCATTGTCGTGTTTACCGCGTTGTTGTTGTTTCAGTTAAAACAACATGATTGCTTTCATATATAAATAAATAATTGTATGTATTAAGTGATATAAAATAGCATGTTTGTCAATGCAAATGTTCTAGTATAATATCGTTTATGCATTACCAATTCTTCCGTTATCAATATATCATGATTCTTTATAAATTGTTATCGTTATTATCATCTTATATTGTGATATTATTATTATTGTTATTTTAGTAGTATATTGATATTAATAATAAAAAATATTATTAATATCGCTGGTGTTACAATGTACGATAATCATTAAATGGCGGTGATATCTTTAGCGTGGTTTCCACTAGGACGTACACGTGTTGACCAATGACAAGCGACGGTTCGAATAATCCATCGCTTGTGATTGGTCATCACGCTCGCGTTGCGATGTTGCGAACCAACCAGACATTAAACGCAGCGCAAGTGAGTTGATCAGTAAAATGCGATAGAATATGATAATTCGAACTGCCGCTTGTCATTGGTCAACTGGCTTGCGTTGCGCTTACGTAGTGGAAACCAAGCTTTAGTAGTAACGTGAAAAAGGAATTTCAACAAAATGGAAAAGCCTATTATCAAGCCTGGTGACAGTCGTACATTACACATTTCCATTTGAGTCAATGCGCAGTCCCTGTTATATTTTGTATGTGTTTTTATTGTATAATTAGTGGAGATCTTGACTGCGTTTTTTTTAGTAAAATATTTGAATGAGAAAAATGCTCGAAGGTTTATGTCGATCAGAAACTGCTAATAGTTTTAATACGGGTTGAACTTATGTATAATTAGTAATAATTCGTAATGAGTGGGAGTCAGAGAGCGAGTTGGTGTTATATTGAATGTGATATTTTAGAACTCTGTAAACAAGTTATCGATTTAAATTAAATTACGCCAACTGTAGATTGAATAAAAAAAAATGAATAATCAATTATTGATGCCAACTATACATTAATAGAGAACCATGTGATGATGGTGTGTGACGTGAACGTCAAACGTTAACAAACATAATTTGTTTCACTCGGAAGTTATCTATCAATGTATCATGAGAATAAAGATCAGTAGGTTACGAGACTCGAGGCAACATTGATTCTACTATCGTCTGCGCATGTCCACCAATCGGCTTGTGAAGGTCATTTTGCTGGCGTTTGTATACTTACAGGCCCGTAGCTGGGGGGGGGGGTGGTGTTTACCGCAAACACCCCTTAACCGACTGCGAACCCTCATCCCTGACATGTCCAATACCCTCACCTCACCTCTGAAAATCCTTCAAATACGTGCCCAACAATACAAAAGGTTAATCATAAATTGAAAGATTCGTAAACTCGTTCGTGAATAACTCTAACTTCTTCCCTGTATTATCATATGTCGTGCGATACGTGTCTGTATGAATTATGTGTGAGATTACCATTTCCGGCCATCTAGGTGTATCATTTAACAAAATTGGCTTCGGCTCAGGCCCAACCATGGAGGGGGCGGGGGGGGGGGGGCGGGAGGGGCGGGGCGGGAGGGGACAGTGACCCATCCCCCCCCCCCCTTGACAGATCCTGTCCTATTTAAAAAAAATGTATTTATTCAATTTCCAGGTATACAGACAACAACATTACCAAACGAAGTGTGGATGGAGTACCCTGTGGATTGCCAACAGTGCAAGCACTATCAAAGTGGCTCTCCAATACTCCAAACCACATACATAAATCACATAAAAATTGAAGACACACAAGATACAGATCAAAAGATCATAAATATGAAAACTACAATATGACATAAATAGGACACCTATAGGACACACCCTCCTCCACTCGCCTTCGCCAAATATGAGAACAACACAACGAGTAGGCCTATGATGAGTCTATATATTTGCGAAGACACCGCCACTTAAGTTTGCAGCTATATAAGTCTTATGATTATGCTCATTACGTTTTGATACGCTACTATAGTTGCGTAATTATTAGGGCTGCGTAATTAGAGCTGCGTCGTAAACTCAGAAGGTTCGAAATGAAATTTTAAACTTGTACAGATAATTATGGGGAATCGTTTTGAAAACAATTATAAATTTTGGGTTTTGGTTAAATATTAACGACGTTTCGTGTTCACGAAAATCGAGTCATTTTGCGCACTCGTAGAAGCATTTTTCCCATGCGCAAAATAAGTATTGGCTAATATTTTGTGCACGTCGCGTAAAAACGACTCTGTTACCTCAACCATCTATGCAATTGGTAATACCATGTCTCATTAAAAGAAAATCATTTCTGAATTCATTTCGCATTTACATGTTATTATCTTCAACGAATTTTGGTTAATTCATATATAAAAACACCAGTATGCCTCAAGGCGTCACTAGTTTATCCTACTTTTAATTTGAGTAATTAATTTAATATATAGATGTGCGAAATGTGTACCCCGCTGGGGAGCTTAACTTGATTATTGCCCAAAGTGATTAATGGGTACCTATTTAAACGATTTGTTACAATTGGGGAAAAAAGAAAATACACTTTGTACAATGTTGGAAATAAATCCTTTGTCATTTACGAAACACAAAATGCTGTCGCCTAATGGATTGGTAGGGAAATGATTCATTTATCCATCGGTAGAAACATCATCATCATTTCCATTTATTATTATCTGTATGAATAATACATTGAAAATGGTGTTGCTCTAAAACATTTTTACACAACACAATGCAAACAAAAAAACAACTAAAAAACAGTACAAAACCTCAAACATTCTGTGTTCTTTTGCATTGAAACTGTTGCGGAATCTATTTGTATGAGAGACGATGTACAGGTAGCTTCTACCGCGCTTTAAAAGAAAAGGATCACCATGCGTTATATGAATTCTCAGCGTGTTTTGACCTAATATTAGTAAAAATGCACATATGGCGTTCCATACGTATAATACTCCAGAAAAAAAAAATGAAAAGCCGACTGGTGAACTAACATAAAAAATACAAATTAAATACAGACTTGGGGCAAGTCTTATTTGTAAACACAAGATGACAAATATTTTAACTGCAGTTATTGAACTACAGTTACGAAATAACCTAAACTCAGTTAAGAAATAACCTAAACTCAGTTAAGAAATAACCTAAACTCAGTTAAGAAATAACCTAAACTCAGTTATGAAATAACCTAAACTGCAGTTATGAAATAACCTAAACTCAGTTAAGAAATAACCTAAACGCAGTTAAGAAATAACCTAAACTCAGTTAAGAAATAGCCTAAACTCAGTTAAGAAATAACCTAAACTCAGTTAAGAAATAACCCAAACTGCAGTTAAGAATAACCTAACTGCTTCATAACCGAATACTGACCAATTCCGCCAGCATAGACGTATACTTTTAACATTCGGATTAAGGATATGGCCTGGACATATATGATAAATGATACGATATATTATACGATAATATATACGACATTCATTAACACTTTAAATGGCTTTTAATTCCGTTTTTCTAAGTTTGATGAGAAATATAAACGATTTTGTAACTTTCCACTTCTATGCGTAATCCATTGTTAATAAGGAATTCTCATATTACAATAATGGGAATTCGATATCATCAGTAATTTACTATTAATAATAATATTCATAATTTTGTATATATGATTTAAACACAGCGAAATGATTTCATTGGTTTCTTTAACTTCAATGATTAGATAATCAAATTATTGATAGATATTCACTTATTATGTGTATTGATTAGCAAAACGTATTCGTAAATCGATTAATTTATTGATTTCATTGGTTTGCTTCGATTATTCTGAGAACAAGCTTCAATAATGGAAAATCGATTAACTATTGATAATACAGAACTTTTTTATTATGAAATATCGACTATCGAAAATCATTTTGCTTACTGTGTGAATCGATTATTTTATTGATTTCATTGGTTTGCTTCGATTATCCTGAATACCAGCTTTAATAATGGAAAATCGATTTACTATTGATAATACAAAACTTTTTATTTAAAATATTGACTATCGAAAATAATTTTGCTTACTGTGTGAATCGACTGATTTAATTGGTTTACGATGGAAAATCGATTTACTATTGATTATAATAGAAAATATTATGAAATATTGATTATCGAAAATGACGAAATGTGAATCGATTGCTTTTATTGATTGTATTGCTTCACAACGATTATCCTGAGAACCAGCTGTATTTTCAATTACATGTCAAAGTTCAATGATATCAAAAGATAAACGCTTTCAATAAGTTAATACAAAAATCATCTAAAGCTCTGTCTACACTATCAAACTAGTTGACAAAAACGTGTGATGTGCACATAATGGTAGTGATGTGCCAAAATATGGTAGTAATATGCCAAAATATGGTAGTAATATGACATCACCATTACCATATATGGGAACATTTTTGTCACATAAGGACTGTGAAACTTTATCTAATTATCCTTAGTTCATTTTGTTCTGTTTCCCTTGCTTGACGTTTTCTGTTTTGTGATATATTTCTGGTGAAAATGATGTATTTGTATGTTTTGAACCATTTTGAAATGTATTTTATGTATGAATTGAATAAATTCAATCAATACAGTTTTATAGTGTAGACAGAGCTTTAATAAATCAAATTTAAACCAAAGAAGTGAAGATAATATTAATACTTATTTCCTCTATTTGTATTTATAAATAATACTCTATTTTTACTTTTATTTACTAAAAGTATAATATTGTGAAAAATATGAATGTATATCATAACGTCAATCTTCCCTGTTATTATGCTGCGTGTCACACCACCGGAAATATTTTTAATTTAGTGCTTAAAATAGCACACATCAAAATCATTGTTTTAATTGGCTAATTCCTTTAAAAAAAATCATATATACTAAATATAAATATACTATAAATGCATGGATTGGTATAAAATTTGTGCTCAAAATACGCAATGACGTAAGTGTGCCACAATATAGACGGCCAATCAGGACGCGATGGATCATTTGAACTGTCTCTTGTGATTGGCCGACTAAATTGCGTTGCACCTGTTATGTGTATACGTCGTTGCGTCCAAATAAGAACTTATTCCATGAATGCACTGTCTTTAATTCATTCATTAAAATCATCATTATTTATTAACAGGCATTTATTTATATGGAAATGTGTTTTGTCTAATGTAATCTTTAGCATAGTACATTGTACCTATAATTTGACACAATTAGAATAATATATTGCATTGTTCTAGGCATATGATGATTTGCATTATACCTTCCATCGTAATATATTCTTACTTCCCAACTTTACACAATGCAATTGTTTTAATCTATTTAAAACGCTTAATCCAAATAATTTGTTGTAAACATTATCAAATGCGGATGCAAAAAAAAATGAGAGTTTTAATGGCAAGAAAGAACAATGGCCTCAAACGAACTATAGCGGCATACATTGAGATGGACATTTTTTCCTTGCAAGGTAGTAAAACAACCCTGCATATTCGAAAAGTTAAAGATATATTGTCCCCCAAAAACATGAAAAAAATTTGATTATTTTGTAGTTTTAATCAAGTTAATCACTTCCGTAAATATTTTCACTTATAAAATGACAAAATAAATGGTTATATTCAACCAAAAACTCATTGGTAAATGAAATTTGACTATTTTTTTCTATACAGTTTTTTAGGTAAATACATTTTTTTTTCGACTAAATTAAAATGACGTATTAACAAAAATGGTGGACAATACATCTTCAAGGAGATTTGTCATAGTCGCTTTTAAAAATGTGACAATTGTGCTTTTGAAATATAAAGGATAGGGCGGAGACTCGACGTGACAAGATGCGCCATTTAGAAATTACACTTTGCCGGAAAAGTTTGGTTTAGGTTTCACTTCATAACACTGTTTTACTTTATTTTGCATACATTTAAAAACTTCCGGAATTGTCCCCAACCCCAAGATAGTACATAACGCAACATGTATGTCATAATGTTTCGCAATCCGCAGCGAATCAAATCCCTATTTAGCCATCAGTGCAAGCTCGGTGGTCTAAAGATGTGAACGCAAGGCTAGTGATCCGGATCCGAGGTCGTGGGTTCGAATCCCCTTGCGAGTTTTCTCAATGTATAAAATACAAAATGACGTCAGAGTAGGGGAAACCTCTGACCTGATCCGAGCTTAGGGATGTTATTTTGTATTTCCCTTTTTTTATGAGTTGTATATTATATAATGACTTCAAACGGTGCCGGTACCAAGGAAGAGTTTATACATTCACTTTTCGCTAAGGAGTACTTATTTGTCCCTATACAAAAAAGATGTTCGAGTTCGGGCCGAATCAACTCTAACCTATAACGCTAAATGTATTACACACGGGACATTCCAACCCTTTAAAAGAAAAAGAAGCATTTTGCGGGCCTACTCATGTATAATGATAATGCCTGTATAATGGAAGGCTTATGTAAAGCCTTGTCTACACTATCAAACTAGTTTGACAAAAAAAAGTATGATGTGCCCAAATATGGTAGTGATATGACATCATATCATCATGTCCATATATGGGCATATCACATTTGTTGTCACATAATATGTAGACGTTACAAGTGAAACACATAAGAATATGTGTCATTATCCCTCTGCATATTAAGTCGCATTCAAGTATGAGACTTTAAAAGTAGCCAATGAAAACGGCCCTCGCTAATTACAAATAAAGAAGTAACTATGTAGAAGGGAAAAATGTAAAATTTAGTACTATATTTTAAATAGACTGATGACGTAATCTTGACCAGGATTTATACCTAGACCTTTATACATGATGGTCGTCACAACACCCTGATTGATCCGGATCTATATTGACTGTTTATACTTCCTATGTTTGGACACAAGGATATATTTCATTTTAGCTGTCAAATTTCTAACGAACTATTCCGTTATATCAATTACTATTAAACGGATGTGTTATCTATTTGATGATGACATGCTTTCAGTGGATTTACTGCATGCTAGTTCGATTGACCAGACGAGTTACGCAATAACCTCACACTTCCTAATTTTGTCAGACAACTACTATACGTGCGATAAAAATGGTACGGTTTGACGCATGCGCGCATCTCTTCTTTTTCCTATTAACTGTTTAGATTTGAAGATAGTCCTAATAATGTATTAACCATTTTATAACGAACTGTAATCAATCAAGTTTCTTTTTTTCAATGATAAGACAAAATAGTAAAAAGCATAAAAATATCAAAATTACAGAGTGAAATATTGGACAGCAAGGACGGAAAGAAAAGGCAATTACCTGCCTTTGAGCTCAACTTCCATTTGGTTTAGAAGATATCAAGCAAATAATGTAATAAATGAATTAATATCAAAATACATAATTATAATAAATATAATACAAAGTGAAATCATTATTAAAGATGATATAATAATTAAAAGTTGATCACATACCTAATACAAATTCTGTGACTTTAGTTTTAAAAGATTTCCTATAATTATTATACCTTATATAATTACTTTTCGCTTAATTTCTGGTATTTTTTCTATGTCCACTTATACCGTTATATCGAATTGAAATAATTATTATTCTAGGAATACCGGTATGTATTATTAATCTATTTTAAAGTGAAGTGCTTTCAATGACTTTAGTGATTCGGTGATTTATTTCGATTTGGAGCATCACGTTTTGTTACCAATTAAATAATTTGTCGTTGTGTTCCGGTCAAAACTTTTAAAAGGAATGTTGGCAAACAGATATTTTAGAATGATGTGCAAATATTTATGTTGGTATTTCTACCTGTTTATCCCTTTTATTGGGTATTTCTGTTATTTGCAATATTATCTGGTCAGGGTAATATTAAAGAACCCAGCGCAGGCCATGGTCATGTTCGAACATCTTCATCGAGGGGGTAAAATACAAACATTTTTCAAAGATTCCATAATAAAGTTATTCTATTTCAGTATTTAGTATATTATGTGAATAAGATTTAGCATATGACAATCAACAGACCTTTAAGCCAACAGGTGTACGGACACCTTACTACATTCCATCGCATCAGTTCATCTATTTCTTCCTTATTCATTGTTTTTATTGAAAGATATAAACATGTTATGTAGCGGTTTCGAATACTTGGAACCCCGTTACGTTACGGGGACCTACGACGAGCGAGTGACCAAGCGGTTAAAGATTGGTTCCGATTTGGACGCAACGCAGCGACGTATTGATGCAAAGTGCTGTATTTCTTAAAAATCACAAGTGAGAACCGACGACGCAAGAAGCGGGGGAAAACATATAACACAATTATTAGAAGGGCATTTTCTTACGTTGCGTAGATTGCGTTACCTTTCGTCGCTAGTGGGGACCAAGCTTAAGACAGTGAAAACCCCATACCTTGCCATATTAACATCAAGGGTTTGAGCCTCACTCGCTCCATGTCACTGCCTCTATGGTTCTGGTTGTAGAACAAGACTTCTCAGATAAGGACTATAACCCGTATGTTCAGTGTACACATATGGCTAATGTGCAACCTTAAAGAACCCATGCGGTAGTACATCTTTCGAGACGAGTAGTCGTTACTCCGATGTAGTAGTGTACACACAACCACTGTCACACACAGACTCATCATAACTCATCAAGGGGGGGGGGGGCCCTAGATTGTCAGCATATGCTGTTTAGAGTCACCCTCTATAAATAAGGTGAAATTTTAAAAAAAGCATATCATGGGCAAATTATGTAATCAGTGTTATGGTTTGGTTAGACTTAGTTTATGGCCTAATGTAAAATCATATTGTGTGTACTAAAATTGAACAATACATCAAATGTTTAAAAAACATCATAAAAGTCCAAGCCAAAAATAGTTGCCACAGAATAAATACGTACATTTCCCACAAAAATGTTTACAATTGAAAGGTTAATTTATAGCTTTATAGTATACCAAATATATTAATGTATCTGTTTAACTTCAGTTATGTTTTCCCACAGATTTTGTAATTTTAACGCAAGGCATGCACTTCTAAAAGCAGTATAAACGGACACCATGATTCTAATTTAGGATTTGAACCAACGACTTTATAATGATGTGAACTGTATTCGCTTGTTGGTAAGTCAGAGCTATCTTTTCATTTTACGAAATGATTTTACTCTATATTTGCTAATCGTTCAGATGAGACATTATTCCCGTGTATATACGTTAAGGATATGTTTGTGTGTGTCGAAACGAGTAGGGGATCGTCTCCCCACTCTTGCACCGATCATACCCGGCAGCGCTCTTTATGAATGTCGACGGGACGAGTTACCGAGGGACCTGTGTCTCCCCTTGTACTGATCAAGCTAGGCAGCGCTTTCTTTGTGGCTGCCGTCCAAATGAGTAGGGGATCGTCTCCCCGCCCTTACCATGGTAGAGAGCGATGTGACCGTCCATGTGTCTAAACGAGTAGAGGATTGCCTTCATACATTTTGTAGAATATTGATCATTGTATAGACAGCGCTCTTTCACGTCTGCCGTGACTTTGCTGATGAATACTGGAACATAAAACAATAATGTATGTAGCTGTCTGTTATGTTTAATGCAATATCCTTTTGATGATACGAATTTCTTTTGTTTTTTCTCAAAGGAATTATCATTTATATTAAAATTATCTATTCTAGCTTTAATTCTGACCTAAAACCATATAGCAGGCCAAAGTGTCTTCACTGTGTGCAATTTACAATTTATTACGTCTAGACGATTATGGTGAACAATACTGATATTATGGAATGCATTTACACTCATTGAGATAGAAATAACATCAAGTATAGTTTCTTCTCTTTCAACAAACCGCATCATAAATGATGTGTAGTGACGTGTTTAGGACGTCGCGTTTTAAATAATCAGGTACCGTATATACGTACCTGTAAGGTAACGTGTTGAGAGCGTTGTGTTTTATATAATGACAGATATAGATTGTACTAGTTACTAGTTTTTTTATGTGCTATTTGTTTGTATTAGAGCCTATTAGTTCATTGACCTCTAGTACACGCTCACCTTTTCCAAAAACATTTGTTTTTGTGTACGATAGATGTCGCCACATCAATATTATTACCGTACGTAGTTAACGTTTTTTATATAGGCCTAGACTGAGCACTAAATGCATGTTTGTGTTAAGTTGTGAGCATGGCATGTTCAATCATGTCATCGTTGTCTTCACCATCACATAGGGCCTACATTAACAACATGCCGCAAATGTACGGTGTAATTAGCTAATAGATACGTCACATTAGGACATCAAGTAAATATCTAGATCTTACGGTGATGAACGAGAACTCAAATAAGCTTATGAAAACTGGTCAATGAATTTGGATTTCTCAGTGGGAGATAAATTTGTCCTTCTGATAGTCCAGTAAAATATTTTGGTATGTAAAATGATTGCAGTGGTCAAAATAAAGTATAAATACCCATGGGCTAATATAAGGAAAACAACGTAAACAAAATAGGATTTTTTTGTTGTTCAAGTCCAAACCAAAATCCGGTTTTTTTTAACCCTATGATGGTGTTGTATAATGTTTGAAATAATTGGGAATACCAGGGAAGAGATATAATATTCTACACCCTAATTTAATCATGGTTTTATCAAGAATTTAAGGCATTTAAGACGATTTTAGTTTGATAAATCCGGCCCATGGATACTAAACAGGCCTAGATACGTTTTTTTTTTATTATTTAGGCTAAAATGATTTAAAACCTAAATTGTTCGATTTTGTCTTGTATTTTTAGAATTTATTTCTAAAAAAAACTTATAGGCCGGCTACTTTTGAATTCATAGTATAATCTAACCGATGTTTGTTTATATCAGTCTTATTATAAAGTTCAGATATTAATGTTGATATCTATCAAATATATACAGATGATGATTGAGATAGGCCACACTCTATTCAAGATTTAAGATAAAGAATTTGTCAACAGAAGTATTTTTATTATTAATAAATAAAACTTATATTCTCATAAAACCGATGAAGCGTGCGTCGCTTACCGTAATAAAATAGGTGCTGCTACCCCCCAGATCTGCCACAAATAAAATAGGTGCTGTTACCCCCAGATCTGCTACCACAAATAAAATAGGTTCTGCTCCCCCCAGATCTGCCACCACAAATAAAATAGGTGCTTCTACCCCCCAGATCTGCCACCACAAATAAAATAGGTGCTGCTACCCCCCAGATCTGCCACCACAAATAAAATAGGTTCTGCTACCCCCCAGATCTGCCACCACAAATAAAATAGGTGCTGCTACCCCCCGAGATCTGCCACCACAAATACAATAGGTGCTGCTACCCCCCAGATCTGCCACCACAAATAAAATAGGTTCTGCTACCCCCCAGATCTGCCACCACAAATAAAATAGGTGCTGCTACCCCCCAGATCTGCCACCACAAATAAAATTGGTGCTCCTAACCCCCAGATCTGCCACAAATAAAATAGATGCTACTACCCTCCAGATCTGCTACCACAAATAAAATAGGTGCTCCTACCCCCAGATCTGCCACAAAAAAATAGATGCTACTACCGCCCCTCCCCCACCCCCAGATCTGCCACAAATAAAATAGATGCTGCTACCCCCAGATCTGCCACAAATAAAATAGATGCTACTACCCCCCCCCCCCACCCAGATCTGCCACAAATAAAATAGATGCTGCTACCCCCAGATCTGCCACAAATAAAATAGGTGCTGCTACCCCCCAGATCTGCCACCACAAATAAAATAGGTTCTGATACCCCCCCTCCCCCCAGATCTGCCACCACAAATAAAATAGGTGCTGCTACCCCCCAGATCTGCCACCACAAATAAAATAGGTTCTGATACCCCCCTCCCCCCCCCCCCCAGATCTGCCACCACAAATAAAAGAGGTGCTGCTACCCCCCAGATCTGCCACCACAAATAAAATTGGTGCTCCTAACCCCCAGATCTGCCACAAATAAAATAGATGCTGCTACCCCCCCAGATCTGCCACCACAAATAAAATAGGTTCTGATACCCCCTCCCCCCCCCCCCAGATATGCCACCACGAATAAAATAGGTGCTCCTACCCCCAGATCTGCCACAAAAAAATAGATGCTACTACCGCCCCTCCCCCCACCCCCAGATCTGCCACAAATAAAATAGATGCTGCTACCCCCAGATCTGCCACAAATAAAATAGATGCTACTACCCCCCCCCCCCCCCCACCCAGATCTGCCACAAATAAAATAGATGCTGCTACCCCCAGATCTGCCACAAATAAAATAGGTGCTGCTACCCCCCAGATCTGCCACCACAAATAAAATAGGTTCTGATACCCCCCTCCCCCCCCCCCTCCCCAGATCTGCCACCACAAATAAAATAGGTGCTGCTACCCCCAGATCTGCCACCACAAATAAAATAGGTTCTGATACCCCCTCTTCCCCCCCCCCCAGATCTGGCACCACAAATAAAAGAGGTGCTGCTACCCCCCAGATCTGCCACCACAAATAAAATTGGTGCTCCTAACCCCCAGATCTGCCACAAATAAAATAGGTGCTGCCACGAATATTGTCACTAGCAAGCGTACAGTATTTTGATTGACATAATCTGTTGTTATTTGTCTCTTTTTTTTCCTCAATTTATACTTTCATGGAATGTGACATTTACAAAACCATAATACGTGAACATTTCAACCTGTGCTGTGTCACCTTCATGGGGACTACTAGTGCATACCTAATACTAGATTCCGAGTAAAAATACTACTAAACTAAAAATATTCAAAACACCTTGATATTAATCAACAGATTACAGCATTATTCATTTAGTTAATGTCATTCCTTTGATGCATTCGAGCATAAAAACAATTTACTTGAGCAATAAGCAACATGTTTTTCATGATTTGACCGTGGCGTGCCATATGCGGAATCTTGGTTATTTCAACAACGATTTTAATCGAAGGGTGACTCTATTAGTATTACGTAATTAAATTCAATATGTGAAATATCAACAACAATAGAAAAAGTATTTATCTTTAGATAAGGACAAAATATTTTGTTAAAAAAAACTCCATAACGATAACTATTCTGTTGAATATCAATACCGTGTCTAAACCCTATGATAACACTTATATTGCTAAAACATGAAAATGATGCAGTAAAATAGGGGATGATTCAAAGGAGGGGTTGTAGGCCTACTATTTAAATATATAAATTAAATATAGCTTATAAGGGGTTTCGATGCTTAGATATTATTACTAAATAATTTAATTCGTCACATTGACGAATTATAGGTGATCATTTTTATAATTTTTAACAACGATGCACGTACGCTGTGATAGTCAAAACAATGTTTACTTGTAAGAGCCTATGTTAGTAAGCCCAGGGAGGTATCTTTCCTTGTATGCCTGATACAGTCGGTGAGGTGGCCCACGTGTGTCATGTTTAGAGCGTCTTGTGTGACGTGTCTAATCTAACCATGATGTTTATTATCTTGTGCTTCTTGCTGCCGTGCTTCTCCCCCTGTGAATGTATCATCACCTTCTGTATTAAATTCACTATTGATGCTACCTATAGCGTCACTTGGAGGAACGCGCCTAAAATTAATACTTATAGTAATAAATCGTTTACACAATGTAATTTGATTCATATTTTTGAACCTATAATCATTCATGAGAAACTAGAGTTTTGATCCCAGAGTTGCCAACACCTTTGTGACACCTATAGGTTATACTATATTTATTTTGAATTAATTTTAATTATTTATTCACTCACACCTGCTACCAATTGAATTGGTTTAATTTTCATTAAAATGCAAATCATTGTGAAGAATATAGGCCTAAACAATGAGTGGGCGAACCTGTTAAAATGACCTATAATATCTAAATGACTTTACATGTAAACAGCATCTTAATTTGTCATTGTAGCGTACTTATCTTTTTATATATGGACATACAGTGTTTAGGCGTCCTAATTACTGCAATGCGTAAAACACCTTTATTCATTTAATTCAGTGATACTGTCAAAAGACACTATAATACAGTAGTACGTTGAAATGCTGAAAATAATGCTAGGCCCTTCGGTATTCCACAACTGGGTACTATCTAATGCAGTATTCCATCCTCGATAATTGTGCAACTGTTAGAAAGATCAAGGTACACAAAGTAACGTTTACGTGCACGTACATTATAATGCCAAAAATTACGTGCACGTAAACGTCATTTTGTGTATCTTGATCTTTTTAACAGTTGCAAAATTATTATCGAGGATTAGTAGGCCTATTATCATTGGCAATGATTTAATTACAAAAACTTGATAAAGTTTGATAACAAATTTTGTATGTATTTATGTTTTTAAAATTACGCAAGTTCTAGATTGATACTCCAGTCATTTGTTTATACTAGGCCTATAAACATGGAATTGTGAGAAACTTTACCGTTTACAACCACGGGAAACAAACGTATATCATTTATAAATAGCATATTATTATTGACCTAAAAATAAAAAAAGTACACGTCAGTTTTGTCAAGACATCCTATTGCTTTTGTAGTTTTATCATTCTGATTGATTTATAGTAAGGAATTTTAATTGATGGATAATATTAAAGTCGCCCAAATTCTGTTTTACCTCCGCTAAGATCAAGCCTGTGTTCAGAGGTTTAAATAGTAAATATGCTTCCCTTTGGAATTATAAATACCAAAAGGTAACACATTTCGTTCAGAGTGCGTTGAACTACCGTAATACAGTATTATAGTAAAAGTGAAAAATAAGGAATGTTTTTCGTACTCGTTATTTAGGAAGAGTACCAGCCCATTAACTAATTTCTCAATGATTTGGCTTATTAATAGCAAGATTCCAGTGATTCAATGTAGGCCTATCACCCTACTCAATATATTGATTATGGGGTGCTGTCATGACCGTGTTTTTTTAACGAATTTTTAAAAGAGTTTTGCTATTTCTTTGGTCAACTACATTGTCAGTGTCGATATGTATTATTTATTTCATTTCAAATTTTAATTTTTAAACGCAATATAATAGTAATTGTAATAACAGGGACGAGTGCAGAGCTACTTCCCTGATAGTAATGACAATAATATTTAATAATAATTTTAATTTTTTATTATAGCCATTAATTTCCCCTCCGTTTATACCCTCATTCATAATCTCTAAGAAGCCTAATTATATATAATTATAACAATTATGTTTAAATGATATTACCTGACACCATACTATACTCACGTCACAAAATGGCTTACATAAATTCGCTACACGCGACACAGTATAATCAGGGAGTTGTAATACACCATTATGTGTATCACATGGTGGTGCCAGCATGTATCATGGAAAGGTTTGATCAGGGAGTTGTAATTATACTAATTACAACTCCCTGATTAGGTTAATGGTTGTGTTATGGTCTATGATACTGTCATTACATGAATCTGTATTACGGAATGTTCCTATGATACTGGAGGAGAATCTAGATACAGTACCGATAATCGGTCGCGTGTCAATAATTATGCTGCTTGCTTTTTTCCGCGAAAAGATCCATGCGCAAGAGGGCGTATTACGCCTGCATTAATTTTGTTTGTATAGTTTTAAATAATATCAGTATATTATAATGAATAAAAATCTTTCTCTTAGAGAAAGCTATACTAAACAATATCTAATTTACGATCATGTCGCTGTTAAAAAAGATATATGTATCTTACAACGCAATAAAATTGAGCCTATGCAATTATAATACAGTATATCACATGAGGACGTAAAATGCGCTTAAACTAGATTTTGAGATGTTCGTTTATAATAGACCATGATATGTCTTTATATTATGCGTCTTAATAAAGTGCAAAGCCTGGATTTAGTTACTTGACTCTCAATTAGGTAAAACATTTCAGACTAATTCTAATGATATTGTTCCACTCATTTGTCGTTAATATTATTACTAATATGGGTGAATATGTATTTACACCGTCAGTATAAAACTATTAAATATTGTAGACAATTACACGATAATTGCATTAATAGTTTAATTCACTTTATTTTAAATGCAATAAAATAACTTTTATTATCTGAAAGTTCTCAGGTTACTTTGAAAGTACCTTTTAAAAAAATAAAATAGATGACTCCAGCAATAAACAAAATTCCAATAATTATTTATTTTATTATTCGCAGTAGTTATTCTAATTATCGTTCAATTATTGTATTCTCATTAAGGCTTTGTCTAAAAAAGTATGATCTTCTTAAATAGGGTAGTGATATGCCCAAATAGGGTAATGATATGCCCAAATAGGGTAGTGATATGCCCAAATAGGGTAGTGATATGCCCAAATAGGGTAGTGATACGCCCAAATAGGGTAGTGATATGCCCAAATAGGGTAGTGATATGGCCAAATAGGGTAGTGATATGCCCAAATAGGGTAGTGATATGCCCAAATAGGGTAGTGATATGCCCAAATAGGGTAGTGATATGCCCAAATAGGGTAGTGATATGCCCAAATAGGGTAGTGATATGGCCAAACATGGTAGTGATATGGCCAAACAGGGTAGTGATGGCCAAACATGGTAGTGATATGGCCAAACAGGGTAGTGATATGCCAAAATATGGTAGTGATATGCCCAGATATGGTAGTAGTGATATGCACAAATAATATGGTAGTGATATGACATCATCATGTCCATATGTGGGCACATCACATTTTGTTGTCACATGAAGTTTGATAGTGTAGACAGAGCTCTAGGTCCTACCATTTGCTATCTATCCAAAATGGGAACTGAGGAAAATGGTGGTGTTTTCGGGGTGTCACCTTGCGACATCTTCCTCGGACGCCGAGTATTATGGCAAATTGGCACACAATCAAACCTCATAGTTATGATTTATTCCTCTCAAAATAAGATTCTACAATTTCCATTAAAACATTGTAATTGCACATAATTCATTCTATCTATACTTATTACCACCGGGGACATACGTTATACATACATATCTGTTCTAATATAACAGTTCTAATATAAGAGTTATAATTACTAAATAAATGACGGTATTAAAGTCAACGTTTTGCAATCATTATATGTTTTACTAATGTTTATTGACTGTATATTCAGGGAGATGTAAATCTCCCTGGTGCATATTACGACAACAATTGGCAGAATATTCATAAATACCTTGAAACTAATTGTATTTTATAATTAAATTTTTCTGCGGTAATTTTAGCCTAAGCAATATTTAAAGATGTATTGTCCCTTTGACTAATTCCCAAAAAAAATAATTTTTTTATTTCGAAAAAAAGTGGGTCATTTTGAAGTATCATAATAGTTATTAACTTTCACCAAAAATTAGTTGAAACAAAAATAATTTAACCGAAATATGGACGTTTTTTTTTGTTAAAAATCCTAATTAGCATCATGCATAATGCATACTCGTGGTTTGAAATCTTTCGAATATTTTTTTTTCATTTTTTTTGTGTTTCAAGGGACAATCTTTAAGATTTGAAATACAATAAAAGCTTAAAGATGTATTGTCCTGAAAAATAATTCTTACAAATTTTTCTTTTTAATATTCCATTTTTATGTAACATAATAGTAATCCACTTTGACAAAAAATTTGATCGACAAAAAATGTTTTTTTGGTTGAATTTTACCATTTATTTTGTCATTTTATATGTGAAAACATGATTTTTTTCGTTTTTTTTCTATTGAAGTGATTAACTTGATTAAAACTACAAAATAACATATTCAAAGTCTGATTTAATTAATCTTCATTTTTCATGTTTCTGGGGGACAATACATCTTTAAAGGGATGAGGAGTTTGTTTGTGATGGTTTCTGGGTCATAAGGCATCGTAATGAGACAAGGGAGAATAACATAAAATGTCTGATATGAGTTCTGTAACAAAATGTATAGGCCTATCAGGGGAAATTGGAATCTGTAAGATGTATGTAATTGATTTTACGATATTAATTTGTTTTACGAAATCAGATTACTTAGAACCTATTTCTCTCTTTTGTTTCGTACGAAGGATGTGAACCTCGGTCTCCGCATGAGTCTTGTTTGTGTTCCATGCTCTAAAAGCAATTATGTGATTTTCCAGCTCCTTTATGTTTCTTTTTATTGTAGTAAAATTATAGTTTTTTTTTCAAAGAAAGCATGTGAACCTCGGTTCCCGCATGGGTCTTGTTTGTCATTCATAATTTAATAGTGTTAATATTTTCAGTATGTCATAAAGATAAATGAGAAAAAAGTTTTTAAAAAACTCTTCGTTGACATAAAACTAATATTTCTGTTACAAAACACGATGGCGATGAACTCCAAAGATTCGGATAAAGTTCGTTGTTATGCAGAAACACCAAACTCATCTTCAGACATGTAGCCCCAGCGGGGGAACGACATCGGCAGGGTTTACATTCGCCGGCAGACAAGGCTAAATTTGTTTGACGCAGTCAGCAAGCTACAGGAAATCATCAGAGTGAACTTACGTCGACTGACAACATAGACTAATTATTGTAGTCGACACCTCGGGTATAGACCCTACCTTTATTAATCCCGCAGGTTTATTGGAATGAACCCACTAAGCATCAAATGAATGAGACACGTTATTGTATGTGTGAAAGCCTTACATTTTATTCAATAAAATTAAAATGTAAATGTATCGTATACATAAATCCAAATAAAAGAACCATTGAATGAGAACACATTGTCACAGTGAACCCTGTTTGAGTTCATATTCCATGGTGGCGTCGTTCATTATCTTGAATTTATGAACATTACTTAAGCTCTGCCTACATTATCAAAAAAAAGTGTGATGTGTCTAAATATGGTAGTGATATGCCTAAATATGGCAGTGATATGACATCGGCATACATTTTTTTTGTTTGTCATATAAAGTTTAGACATAGCTTAAGATAACAATAATAAAACTTATATTTAATTAAAGAACAATTGATTGGGAAGTTATAGCAAGACACTTCCATCTGCAATCAGTATAGAGCTAAATAATTCCAGTTCAAAATTATGTAAAAAGTAATGGATTTAATATTGTCTTTTGCACCGATCGTCACGTAGATTATATGCGGCGTTTCATCGTCGACATTGTCAGATATAGTGAGTATATTCACGACGAAGTGTTTGTATTTTCAAGTTGACACACTTCGGGTGTAAAAATTCGATATCATTTTTGTTTTATTTAAAGATTGATGATAACTGCCAATATTAACACTTGAGTCTCGTCTAGTCATTTCTTTAGCGGGTGATTTGATTTTTCTCCAGTGTATAGTTATGACACGCCATGTATGCCAAAATGTTCCTTTTTATGAACATAACTAACATCATTATAGTGGAATTATTTGTGTTTTATTACGTTGAGTTTATTTAAAACAATAAAAACATTGATAATTATTGTTTATCCATAAAACATTTACATGTTTTACTTGATGCTGCTACATTAGTGACATCTTAGAAGGCTTAATACATTGATCAACTTAAATTACATAATTATATTCATATAACATTTGTAGTACCATCATTTTACTCTCTCGTGAGTTGCAAAGTATCAAATTAAAGTCAAAAAATTAATATAAATCAGTCAACGGATTGAGACGTAACGTAGCGTAATAGATGGCATTTGCAAAAATCTTACGAGCTTATTAAAATCCATATTTTGTAAAAGCAATAAAACGAATTTGATTTGTAACATGTGTTATTCTGATTCTACTGGGTGATGTCGAAATCTCTTTGTAATAACGTTTTATTGTTTTCGTTATTACATGTACCTTGTATTCGTTACCGAACTGCAGATAACATTATTAGATTGTCTTACACGACTTCTGATAACCATACGATTGGTGATTGACAAGCGAACGTAAGACAATTCCATTATAAAGTTATTTTACATCTAATAATAAAATTCGTAGAATTCGGCGTTTTTTTATGGCTTAAATAGTAAGTTTTAGTATATTATCTTATAGCAATCTGAATTGTAATCATACAGTTATGATTGACAAGAGAATAAAAACACGATTTCATTATAAAGTTATGGATTTCTAATAATAGAATACATTATAATGACGTTGTTTCATTACTTTCATAATATAGGACCTATTTCCGTCATACTTTTTTTTGTATTTTAAATTCCAAGTAGACCTATTAAACTGTTTGTAGATTCAACAATTTGACAAGCATAATTACATGTTTGTTGCAATCCTCTTAAAATTTCTAGAAGTTTTTATCGAACTTTTGAAATCCGAGAAAGTGTTAACGCATTGTATTTGCTTATATCAAAGAAGGACATTTGTTTGCATCATGACTTTGAATGGATGGATATCTTTCTTTAAAAATATGTTTTCAAATATATTTTATTCTGACGTCATTTCCATAATTTGTATTGATAAACATAATGGTGTATCCGATAGCGGTACGCCATACTGACGGCAAATAAGCGAACAGATAGGAATAAAAAAACCGTACAAATGTTGTTATTTATACATTATTACGATTTTCTTCATCTATATCAAGATAGCATTTCGCAGCCTCCGGCTTTGTTCGAGTTTTTAAAATGCATTTCGGATTGAATACCACTCTTTTACGATCAACACATGGATATCTTATAGAAAGCGAAGTCATATTTGTACTTGATTTCGAGTTGTAATGCAGAAAACGTCCCAGTTCCGAGTACATGAGGACTAGATATTGGTAAACTGATTCTAAATAAAAGAGTTTATTCACTTCACTAAAGTGTCATAATGTCCGAATTTCAATTATCTTCACGAACATCAATGAGGGATTGTTCGTTTTTACAAACGTACTAAGTCACAGAAGTGTAAATTCAATAATACAAAATACAGTAATAGTAAATGTCGTATATATTATGAAAGTAAATGAAATAACGTCATTATATTATAACATATAAATATGTAAAATATAATTTCTCCCATTATTTGAATGGAAAGGGACGTCTCAAATGTCTACACTATCAAACTAGTTTGACAAAAAAAGAAAGTGTGATGTGCCCAAATATGGTAGTGATATGCTCATATATGGTAGTGATATGACATGGGCACATCAATTTTTTTTCCACATAAATTTTGATAGTGTAGACAGAGCTTAAAGTGGACACTAAATTAGAGGTTATGGTATAGTACACCATGCAATGTGTGAGTCCAAAAAAGGAAATAATAAAGTTGAGAATGTCTCGATATTTCGGTCATTGGGCCTATGCTAACTACATGTCTTCTGGGGTAAAGTTAAGTAGACGAATAATATACCAAAACGTGGAGATATTCTAAACTGTACTTTATTTCCTTTTTTTGGAAACACATGGTATACCGCAAACCTTACTTTATATAAGAAATGTCTCTTTAAAGAATAATTACGATTTGTGGCATTATATTAAAATTAGATAGAGACAAGAATGTTACACGCACAAACTTTAGCTTACAATTTCATTTTTTAAGGTGAAGTTGGTAAGGGGACGGGGGTACTGTAGCAAGAGAGTTAAAAACGATTTACAGTAATAAGCATTAAATATCATCCAGACATGCAGTGAAATTAGGCAAATATAAATATTCTTTTCCTCTTGCATTTTGAATTGAGTAAGTCATTGATTATGGGCATTTTAGAGTATAATGTAACATTTGAGAATGTAAACACGTTCATAATTGAAACTATCTACAACTTCGGAAACATAAATCGGAATAAAATGATATCGATCTGTGTATGTGAAATTATTTAAAGATATATTATCCCCAAAAAACATTGTGATTAAGGAAAAAATGCTCTAAATATGCAATTTCGCAGTTTAATAAAGTTTATCACCTCCGTAGAAAAAATTTTATAAAAAGACTAAATAAATGGTTAAATTCAACCAAAAACCCATTGACTTCCAGTCAATTTGACAATTGTTTTACTTTAAATTAGTTTTCAGGTAAATCATTTTTTTCCCGATCCAATTTTTGGTCCAAACGAATAATTATTATATGATATTAAAAATAGAATATTCAACAAAAACATTTTTTTTTCAGGGGGACAATATATATTTATAAGTTCATAACAAACTTTCGATCCAATTTTTAGTCCAAGTGAATAGTTATTATATGATATTAAAATGGAATATTCAACAAAAACATTTGTTTATTTTTCTTTCAGGGGGACAATATATATTTAAAAGTTCATAACAAAACTTTCTTAAGCTCTTTCTACACTATCAAACTAGTTTGACAAAAAAAGTGTGATGTGCCCAAATATGGTAGTGATATACACAAATATGGTAGTGATATGCCCAAATATAGTAGTGATATACACAAATATGGTAGTGATATGCCCAAATATGGTAGTGATATACACAAATATGGTAGTGATATGCCCAAATATGGTAGTGATATACACAAATATGGTAGTGATATGCCCAAATATGGTAGTGATATACACAAATATGGTAGTGATATGCCCAAATATGGTAGTGATATGCCCAAATATGGTAGTGATATACACAAATATGGTAGTGATATGCCCAAATATGGTAGTGATATACACAAATATGGTAGTGATATGCCCAAATATGGTAGTGATATACACAAATATGGTAGTGATATGCCCAAATATGGTAGTGATATACACAAATATGGTAGTGATATGCCCAAATATGGTAGTGATATACACAAATATGGTAGTGATATGCCCAAATATGGTAGTGATATGCCCAAATATGGTAGTGATATACACAAATATGGTAGTGATATGCCCAAATATGGTAGTGATATACACAAATATGGTAGTGATATGCCCAAATATGGTAGTGATATACACAAATATGGTAGTGATATGCCCAAATATGGTAGTGATATACACAAATATGGTAGTGATATGCCCAAATATGGTAGTGATAATCCAAATATGGTAGTGATATGACATCATCGTGTCCATATATGGACACATCACATTGTTTTTTTTAAACATAAAGTGTGATAGTATAGACAGAGGTTAAGAAGCCCCCAATAGGCTACACAACATGACATTGATGAAAATCCAATCAGGGAATTATAGGTGAACATAGTTCAATCTTTTGATTTTTGGGTTTGTTTACGTCATTTTATTGTCTGTGTGTTAAGGGTCATTGAGTAAATCTTAGACAGTAAATGTTGTAAGAATAATACGTTGAAATCACCTACATTTCCAATACTGCAGTTTTATTACGAAATTAATCTTAATTTACTGGCCGCAACTTTCAGACAATTATTGACAAAATGTTATTAAAATATATAAATAACCTATATAGCTTAACATCGTAGAAAGATAGCCTTGAGAATAAAAAAAAAGTATTGATTTTTTTTTCAAATTTCAAAGAAAAGTGTAGATTATGGTTACTGTATCGTATTGCTATAACGTAATGTTTGATAGCCGTTGGCGATTAGCAAGGAGAGACATAATAAACGTGATTTGACAAGAAAAGAGGTTGATACAACTGAAACAAGGTTCAACGATTTACTTTACATTTGACAGCAGTATATGAATTTTGCGTTTGACAGTTCTCAATAATCTTTCTTCAATCCTTTGTAGAAAGACGTAACCATCATACGTTCATAATTTATCAGGATTCCTGTTGATCACACTTCCCCTTTTAAAATATTGAACCATCAGCAGCAACGCGTCTTCAAATCCTGCATTATGCTAAAAAGAAACCTCTTTTCTATGCAAATCTCTATGCTTGAAATACATTTGGAAAATCTTTTTTCAACCACCACTCGTCCATATCAGACGTTCTGCTGATGGTACTCCTCCTTCCTTTAGTATCTTGTAGCCATCATCATAGTACATATCCAAGGATTCCTGTGTCCCGCTAAAAAATGTCCTTTCTACCAATCTTCAATTTTTTAATTCCCATTTAGAAAATCTTAAGAAGAAACAACCACCATCCATCTATATAAGACGTTTTGATGATGGTATACTTCCGTACTTTAGGATCGTGTAGCCATCATCATAGTACATGTCAAAGGATTCTTTTGTCTAGCTTAAAATCTTCCTTCTACCAATCTTGAGGTTTCAAATCCATTTTGAAAATCTGTAAATGAAGCAACCACCATCCGTTCATAAGACGTTTTGATGATGGTATACTTCCGTACTTTAGGATCGTGTAGCCATCATCATAGTACATGTCAAAGGATTCTTTTGTCTAGCTTAAAATCTTCGTTCTACCAATCTTGAGGTTTCAAATCCATTTTGAAAATCTGTAAATGAAGCAACCACCATCCGTTCATAAGACATTTTGCTGATGGTATACTTCCGTACTTTAGAATCGTGTAGCAATCATCGTACATGACCAAGGATTCCTGCATCCCGCTAAAAATCTTCATTTTGTCATCTTCATGTTTCAAATCATTTGGAAAATCTTAAAAAGAAGCAACCACTATCAGTCCATATCGGACGATCTGCTGATAGTACTCCTTCATTTAGAATCTTGTAGCCATCATTGTACATGTCCAATGATGCATGCGTCCTGCTAAAAAATCCCCTTTTCAACCAATATTTATGTCAAATCATCTGGAAAATCTTAAAAAGAAACAACCACCGTCCGTCTATAGACGTTTTGCTGATAGTATACCTCCTTCTTCATTTTTTAGATAGTACTAAATATCCCTTAACAAAAATAATAATAACAAATACTAAATTGAATATTTCTACGTTCAAAACTTGAATTAAAATTGTTGTAAATTTAGTTAAAATGCATTATTATATATTACTAGGCCTAGGTGTGTTTGTTTTTTGAGTCACGTGCAAACGCGACTCTACAGCTCACTATGTCGGTCGGTCGGTCGGTAAACACTAACTCAAATTTGCGCATGTGACTGCAGCCATGTATATGGCCTTGTTTACATTTATGCTGATGATATTCTTGAAAACGCAAATTGAGATAGAACACCCACTATTAATATTCTATTTTTGTTCTCATTTTTCTAGACAGTGGCTTGACTCCAATCATTCAATTAATTGACTATTATCATAGTTTTCAGACAACGTTAATTCTTTATTTAGCATCTGTTTAGATAGTACAGGATCGTTTTCATCGTCCAATTATTGTCAAGTCCGTTTTAGCATCATTCCCATTCAATTGTCTGGTATTTTAATAACTATATTATTATTATATTCATAATAATAATACATCGAGTGAACATCTTTTTACAGTCATTGTCAATCATCGCTGTACTCCCGCGGTGTTTGCAGAACATTTCACAATAGTTGTTGTCATTCATTTAATTTTCATTGTGGGAATTACGTGTCTTTGATTTTAAATGAAAGTTCCGTTGTGTAACCACTCATTATGTACAAGTATGTAAAATAGATTACCTTGATGTACTTAGGCCTGCATATTCCGTTAAAACGGACTGGTCGCTATTACACTGTGGTACTTTAACATCTTGATAAGAACGGGAAGCTTTGTTCCCCTGGACGTAACGTAAAGATGTAAGCGTAACGTGAGTTGGCCAATCGACAGTTATACAGATAATCGATTTCTTAAGATTGGTTAAATTAATTGCGTTGCACTTCCGTCATTGCGTGCGCCCTATTAAGCTTAATTCCCACTAGCGACGCAACGTAACCGCAATCTACGCAACGTAAGAAAATGCCCTTCTACTAATTGTGTTTGCCCCCGCCTGCGTGAAATCAAACCTGCAATGTTTGCAGCACTATTGCGTCGTCGGTTCCCACTTTGCGTCAATACGTCGCTGCGTTGCGTTCTAGTGGGAACCACGCTTCAGTGGGAACCAAGCCTTGGTTCCTCTAAAGAAACACAATGAAGTAGAATCAACGCAAGCGTGTTGTCCAATGACAAGCGACAGTTCGAATAATCCATCCCGATGGATTGGTCGAACCACTCCCGTCCTTACGTGCGTCCTAGTGGGAACCAAGCTTTAAGAAGGATGATAATGCATGATGGCAATGATAATATTGATGATTATGATGATAGTGTTAGTGATGGTGACAGGAGAATACTTTATTCACGATACGATATTGTAAAAAATGAAAAGAGTATCATAAAATTTACCAAAGAAAGAATTTGTTTATTTTTTTATTTGAAGATGAATATCATTTCCTTTTTATTTGTTCATTGAGAATGCGCATTTTATGCAATGTTATTATTACTTCATCAAAATGAATCAAGGTTCTGTTCAATAATACAGGGATTATTTCAGATTTAGTTAAATCATGTTTAATTTACATATTATTTTAAAGGAATCATAATTCTATGTTTAGTTTATAAAAGTCTGTCTACACTATCAAACTAGTTTGACGAAAAGTGTGATGTGCCCAAATATGGTAGTGATATTCCAAAATATGGTAGTGATATTCCTAAATATGGTAGTGATGTTACATCATCATGTCTATATTTGGTCACATTACATTTGTTTTTTGTCACATAAAGTTTGATAGTGTAGACCGGTAGTATAGATAGTGAAAAGTATTTAGTTGGGCACGATCATGTTTGCGCCTCCTTCCGACAAACGAAAACGACATGTTTAGGCTATTTAATTTATAGTATATTGTGCAATGGTGATCTTGCCCACTCGTTGGCTTAACGTTAATCTTGTTTATCAATAATATGACTAGTAGTAATGAGGATCATTAACGAATAATCTTGTTTAATCCCCTTAGATATATCTCCCTTTTATAGTAGATAACTTTTCATTAAATGATTCCGGCCACAATATATTATATTAGTAAATTGTATTGAGTAGTTACCCCAACAAATCATGAACGCACTTATATTATAACAATGGTCTATCGCAAATTACGCAGTTTACGGTTGGCCTACTACTCGCGAAGCAGGATTATAATTTTAATCAATATCTGGCCTGATCCAAATCATTGATTGATTAATTTAATCAGACTAAAGTAAAAGAGAGGGATTATTTAAAACAAATAGACTCTTCATTGACGGAAACAACAAATTGCTTGTTGTAGGCCTACACCAAAGGAGATTTTAGTTCCCAGGACGAACCGTGCAGTCATTTAAAACGACATTTCATTGTCATCGAAAAGGATGGTTCACCAGCACTTCAGAGGTTTCTTTCCTGACATCCATGAAGACATGCACTTACACTGGGAGATTGGGAAGTCCGTGGTAATTGAGCGCTGAATATTCTTGTAATCTCACTCACAGTCACACTCGATTATCAAACCATACAGAACTAAACCACTTGAAGCTATGCTGAACGGGTTGTAATAATATAGGTAGAACCCCTAGAGGACACCTTTGGGACCAACAAAGTACCCCTTAATAGAAGTGTTCCCTGGGCCGTCATGTTAAAACGTTTGCCAGAACGTTTCCTATTGTTAAACTTCTAACAGTTCATTTCAGAATAAATACCGGTAATTGAAAAGGAAACAATAGTTGAAGAAGACGAGATACATGATGACATGCTAAAATGATATTATAAAACCAAGGATAATGTTTATTTTAATATGCAAGAGTATCACAAACAACCCTTGGGAAGTATTATTGGATTACGCGGCTGGCATGGGAGCACGTACGTGTGACGTTTCATCTGTAGGCCTACTTATGTGACGTCAACTGTGTGTGTGTGTTTTCTTGTCTTCGTTGTCTCTTCTTCCGAGGAAGCGTCGTGCCTGGGTGTGACGTTTCATCTGTAGGCCTACTTATGTGACGTCAATTGTGTGTGTGTCTTCTTGTCTCTTCTGAGGAAGCGTCGTGTCTGTGTGACGTTTCATCTGTAGGCCTACTTATGTGACGTCAACTGTGTGTGTCTTCTTGTCTTCGTTGTCTCTTCTTCTGAGGAAGCGTCGTGCTTGTGTGACGTTTCATCTGTAGGCCTACTTATGTGACGTCAATTATGTGTGTGTCTTCTTGTCTTCGTTGTCTCTTCTTCCGAGGAAGCGTCGTGTCTGCGTGACGTTTCATCTGTAGGCCTACTTATGTGACGTCAACTGTGTGTGTGTGTGTGTGTCTTCTTGTCTCTTCTTCTGAGGAAGCGTCGTGCTTGTGTGACGTTTCATCTGTAGGCCTACTTATGTGACGTCAACTGTGTGTGTGTCTTCTTGTCTTCGTTGTCTCTTCTTCTGCTGAGGAAGCGTCGTGCTTGTGTGACGTTTCATCTGTAGGCCTACTTATGTGACGTCAACTGTGTGTGTGTCTTCTTGTTTTCGTTGTCTCTTCTTCCGAGGAAACGTCATGTCTGCGGTTGTGTCGTCCGTCGGCCATTTACCGTTACCTGCGGTAAACGGCCGACGGACGTTTAACCATATTAAGTGTTGATGACGCAGAACTTGTTTTGATTATTCATAACGCCCAAGTACCTACATAACCTTTAGGGCCCTGGATTGAGGGGATTGGAGAACTTACAGAAAATAAATGGATAATGTCACCATAAAATCTCTATAGGTTTATGAGAAATGCTATTTCTAGTATAGAGAAATGTAAAATGTAAACCAACGTGGGTGAACACCTGTCAAGATATAGTAGCAATTACAGGTAGACTTTTGAGAATTCAACTTGGTGCTTATTCGCGAAGGGATGCTGTATTCGAGTAAAGTAGGTTAGGCGTGTGCGCGATACAAATGGAAACTTTGACGCAAAGCCGTAAGATAATGACGCAATCGAAACGCAACAATGATGATCTTGCGTTGATTGAGAGAATGTGGGTTGTTGTAATTACAATTTTAGTTTGATTTTCTAAATCCCAAGTACTCACAACTAACGGCGGAAATAATCATAGTTTCCCATAAATTTACATTTACTACACACTAGGGCATTCTATATCAATTTTTGGATTAGACTTTTCTGGGAATTTTTACGGAATTATAATAAAAATGATTCATATTTTAATAATAGATCTGGACACCATCGGTCTTCTGTATGACGTCAGAAGAAGTATTTGATTTGATCTTATTTAAATTGTATTTATTCAAAAACACCCCCAAGAAAGGAAAGAAAGAAATGTATACATAATACATGAAAATCACAAACGTAAATAACAAAAAAGACAATCACAATTTACATACAAAATATTTAAAAAACATTTAAAACACCTTTGCTATATTTAAGTTTAAATCTGCAATAAATGAAATTGTAATGCTTTTGCTGTGTAATTGTTCATTATTTTGCTAATTTATACTATTTAAAATTTAAACAAATTGGTTAATGGCGCGACTGTTGGTATAGACTAATCTAACACACTGTAAACCTTCACACTGAGATTAGTCTGAATAAGATCATAATATTTTTGTTAATTTAAAAATACATTTAAAAGTAAACAAACATTATATTTTCACCTTGACTGTTGGTTAATACTACACCAGACTAATTCAAGTCACTTTTCATCGTATAACTTCCGCACTTAGATTAGTCTGAAGAAGAAGATCAAAATGTTTTTATTAAATTATTAATTATTATAACTCTTCAGTAAAACTAACACAAGGTATTTACCCGTAGGAAGTTTTTGAAAACCTTGACTTATGGATGGATGTCCGTTACAAATATTTTATCTAATGCAAATTTGATCAGACGCGTTAGCAAGTTCACGGATATTTCTGTCAAGGGACACGCATACACAATTTAGCCGACAGATACATTTGAACCATAATGTTTACCATAACACGTGGAATACTGTACTCGCGTGTATGTTTTTTCAAGTGAAAATCGAGTAAGCCTTTATGCAGTATTCATCTAAAGAAAAATATTATCTATTATTATTTATTTTTTATGTTGACATAAAGTTTCGAGGTTTCGATCAATATACTTCAATCACCCTCATGAGTGAGAATTCTAAATTCTCCGCAAACCTTCAAACAATATGTATTTTTTCCCCATGGATAACCTATACTTCATATATAATAGGCGTGGGGGTCCCGGTGAGGAGGGAGGGCAGCCGGTGGAGTCTGAGAAAAGTTTACTAGAGTAAAAGTATTTTCCTTTATAACATTTACGTGAAGATTATTGTTGTCTATTTGGCTTTTATAGCGTACAATTTCAATCAGCTTATTTTTCATAATTCGTTTGCATGAATTCACTCACTTATTATCAAATCATCGCATCTATCATTTCTATCAAACCACCGTCCCAACTGACATGTTCATAATAATCATTTACGACTATCTGAGTGAAAGAAAAAGGAAAGAATTAGTAGGCAGGGAATTTTAAACGGGGGGAACGCTAAAAATATTTAGATACTATTGTTAGTAAGTGTAACTTGTTTTTTTCATTTTTCACTGCAAAACCTTGGATTAGATAGCAAAACTAAATTTCATCTGTACATTTTCTTTCGATTATTGTAGCACTATTTTTAATTCACTAAATGTTTAACCATCAGTTGTCATTTGCTTGTTGCCCTTTCCCTGTAAATACCGATCATTCATTTACCTTTTATTTTAACCTTTTTTTGTAACACATTTTTGCCCTTTTGCCATGTTTGTTTGTGTTCGTTGTTTTTCGTCTTCTGGTTCTTTAAAAAAAAAATCTATATATATATATTTACAAATATTGTATTTTTTAATGCATCCTGTTATTTGCCTTTGGCTGTTGGATGTGAATGTGTATTTGTGAATTAAAGTGAATGATCTTTCAAAAATAGATAAAAAAAAAACTGTAGGCCTAGGGCTAGGCCTAGTTCATATAATTCCATTCAAACGGGAACCCATGCCTCTTTAAACATCTTTATTTCCGTAGGCCACATCCAGTGACATGTTCGTTATGGGGTAAAATTGCGTTGAAAAAAACACAAGATACATGTTGGAGGTTGGAGCACAATAGGTATGGACATTTATTGAATATTCTGTATTATTAAATTGTTATTGCACACGAACGACGTTGATGGCAGTATCTACAAAATGTTTACACAGCAAACAAACAATTCTCTGTACCAAGATAAAAATCAAATTAATAAAATAAATCCTAAATTAAAAGGACAGGTTATTCATCCATATTCTAGATAAATATCAACCTTTGAAAAAATGTTTTCATTGGTATTAAAAATATTATAAAACTATAAATAATATAATTTATATTTTAGATAAATAACAGATTACAGTATAAAAATACTACACATAAGTAACCAAGTTAAAATTAGAAACAAAGTCCAAAATATTAAAGAAAAGAAAATTAATGTTTAAATAATAAATATCTATGATATCAAAGTAATCGTTTATAAATTAATTAAGTGACCGCACAATTTGTTTTGTGCCTGTTAATTTATAATATATATTAGAAAACCACACTTTCTTGTCTTAAAGCCTCTGAAAATGAAAAAAAATATTGTCCAATAATATAATTTCTAAAGTAAAAAATTGAAAATTAATATAAAATTTTCTTCACACAAACAAAAGCTCATTATCAAATCAAATGTAACAAGTAACAAAATTGTAAAAACTGTAATAAAACTGCAAAACTGTACAATAGCAAGTCTTTCTAGATATCTTGCTTTGAAACTGAAGATGTAAAAACAAATTCTTCACAATCATATATTAATGACTGCAATTATTTCTATTTTTTTGGGGGGGGGAGGGGGGGGGGAATGCCACCTCATTTTACCTTTAATATGTGAATTTGTTAAGTACTTTTGTGTCTATTTCATTTATTGCTAGATTTAAACGAACACGACCATAGAAGTAGCTAGGCTAGGCTAGGCCCGGCCCGGCCCGGCTGTGCTAGGCTAGGTGGCAGATCCAGGAATTGTACAGGGGTATGTAGCTCTATGAATAAATTAATACATTTTTTTTCTGAATTGATGTGTAAAGTTGATAAAATAATAGAATAGGTAAACTGTTTCTATTCTGAAACATATATAAAGGTGGGATTAAAAGGAAATGGTGTGACTTATATTTTATACCTGAAATGGGCTTATACCAGAAGATGGGCTTATACCAGAAGATGGAATTATACCAGAAGATGGGCTTATACCAGAAGATGGGGTTATATCAGAAGATGGGATTGTACCTGAAGATGGGCTTATACCAGAAGATGGCCTTATACCTAAAGATGGGTTTATGCAGGAGAGGGAATTGTACTTTAAAATTATAATAAATAGTTTTATTAACAAAGTTTATAAAACAAATTTATAAAAATATTATTTCTTAACCTATTCTATAAAAAATTCATAAATAAAATCATATAAAATTTAATATAAAATATAGAGCAAAATCTAATGACATAAATGTAAATATTTAAATGCTTAGAAAGAATACCGCTGCAAAGATTATCTTTTAAAAATATGGATTGTAATAATTTGATATATGTTGCACATGGATACAAAAACTACTTTGAAAGTAGCTTTGTGTCAAGGACAAATGTCTGGCCAATTATAAATAAAGAAGATAAATAAATTTAAGAAAATTTAACATTGA